>NC_041385.1:65223514-65239085 GCF_002162155.2 Triticum dicoccoides
CGCCGGCGCTCCCCTTCGCCGTCCCGTCGTAGGGATCATTCCCCATCCCCCGCCCGTCCGGCCCGTGCCGGCTCTCCTCGCCCGCAGGACGGTATCCTCCCCACCCCGGACTCCCGCCGTTACGTCCCCCCGCATGCGGCTTCCACGGGGGCTGCGGCCCCGGCTCCGGCCTTTGGTGGTGGCCCCTCCCGTGGCCGTCCTGGGCCCGCCAAGAAGAAGAAACGCCGGGGTGTCCGCCTCACTCCGGCCGTGCCACCCCCCGCGGGTCCGGGGGCCTCCACCGCTCCGGGCCCCGTCTCCGGTCTCCCTCGCCCCCCATGCTTCAACTGTGGGCTGAGGGGGCACTCTCAGGTTGCGTGCGTCAACCCCTAGTGCTGCTACCTCTGCAAGGATCCTGGCCACCCCGCCATTCTGTGCCCGGGTAGACCGGTGGTCTCGGAGCTCATGATGTATGGGCACGGGATCGAGGGGTTGGGCTTCTTCCACCTCGAGGTCCCGGACGCCCCTCCTCCGTCGCCATCCCTTCAGGCGATTGTTACGGTCGTTGACGGGGTGGCGTCCCCTGAGATGATCGAGGCTGAGCTCAACCACCTCTACCGCCACCAGTGGGACTGGGTGGTCCCCCCCACCGCCGGTCACATCTTCTCCGTCGTCTTCCCCGACTCCGTCAGCTACAGCTACGCGACGCGTAGTGGCCGGATCACTCTCGCGCTCAACCAGCTGGTTGTCGAGATCTCTGAGCCAGTACTCGACGCTCAGGCCGTGGCTGTCCTCGACACCGCCTGGATCCTCATCTCCGGTCTCCCCGATATTGCGCGGTCTGAGCTCGTCATCCGCCAGATGTCTCGCCTCTTGGGCAAGGTGGTGGTGGTCGACGAGCTCTCATTGCGCAAGGAGGAGGAGGTGCGGGTCAAGGTCAAGTGCCTCGACTCCTCCAAGCTACGCACTTCGGTCCGGGTCTTCTTCAACGACCAGGGCTTCGACCTCAGGATCGCCCCCGAGCCTCCCAACCACGTTGGGCGTCCCCGCTCCCTCGATGTCGGTCCCCCTGGCGACAACCCGGGGGCCGGCGGAGACTACCACGGCCGCCACCGCTCTCTCTCTCTCACCGCTCAGATGAGGAGGGGGCGTCCGAGGACTCCCGCTCCCCCTCCCCCTCGCCCCCCCTCCGGCTACGGGGGGCAAGGGCCGCCAGGCCGCCTCTCGCCCCCCGGTGGATGACCCGCCGATCCCTGACGTGTCGCCATCCGAGGGGAGCAACATCTCCAGTGTGGGCCTGGTGGTCTGCCCGGCCTCCTCCCCGCGCTCCCCCGCCTCATCCCCGCCTCCTGTGATGGCCCCAGTCGGCCTGATCGGAGGCCTGCTCTCCGACGCGTCGGCGGCTCCCGCGGGTGGGGGGACGCCTCCTGTGGCTGTCCCCCCCACTCCGGCTTCGCCTCCCCCTGTCGCCGTCTCCTCCCCGCTGCCTGACGCGCCCCCGGCCCCGTCGTCTCCACGGGTCCCCTCTGGGGCCTGCTCTCCGGCCCCCGATGCGCCTCCTCCTCCTCTGGCCGCACCATCTCCCCCGGCCCAGATATCCTTCGGTTGTGCTGGGCCGGGGCTGCTGACCTCCCCTCCGTCGTCTCCTGGGGCGGGGGCGGCCCGGATCATCACACCTCTGGCGGCCCAGCCTCCCCCTCCACGGTCTGCCGCCTACTCCCGTCGCGGTCGGTCGGCCTCCTCCCCGGTGATGGCCTCCCGCAGGAGTGCTCGGCTGGACGCTGCCCACCCCGAGGGCAGCCCGGCGCTACCCATCCCCGAGCGGGCGGAGCTCCGCACTGCCGCCCGTAACCTGGAGCCAGGTACGCCCTCCTTTCCCCCCTCTTCTTCGTCTTGTTCTTTCTCTGCGCTTGAGTCTGTTCCGCTGGGTCATCTCGCCAAAGTGGCCTCCGACTCCGCGATCATTTTTCAAGGGGAAGTTGGTCCCCCTCTCGCCCAGGTCGCGGCCATCAGGGCCCGGGAGGTTCTCGACGGGAAACTGGCGGAGGCCCGGGCGGCCCTCGTCGTTCCCCCTGCCTCCTCTCCGACTGGGGGATCTTCCTCCCCGCCTCGGCCGCAGCCGTCGGCCCCCCCTCGCTCGGTGGTCGTGCCGGAGATTTGGGGACACACCCGCTCCCGCACGGCGGCTCTCCGTGCGCTTAGCGCTTCCTATGTCCTGGGGTCAAGCAGCCCCCCAATGGCTCCTTGATGCGGGCCCTCTTCTGGAACATCCGCGGCTTCGGCCATGATGGCCGCCGCCGCCAGTTAGTGGAGTACATGCGAGATGAGCACATCGACATCGTGGCTGTGCAAGAGACCATGGGTCGCGATTTTGCGCTCCCTGAGCTTGACCGGCTGAGCTCTCACCTCTTTGTGTGGCACTGGCTCCCTTCTAGTGGGAACGCAGGCCACTCGGGCGGCATCCTTTTAGGTGTGAAGGATGCCACCTTTGAGGTGGGCGGCATGGATAGGGGCGAATTCTTCGTCAGCATGGAGGTTTTCGAGAGGTCGCTAAACTTCAAGTGGGAGATCATCATAGTCTATGGTCCGGCCGATCATAGTAGGTCGGCCTCCTTCCTGGAGGAGCTTCACCGGAAAATCTCGGCCGCCTCCCTCCCCGTAGTTGTCGGGGGTGACTTCAACCTCCTGCGCGTTGCGGAAGACAAAAATAATGGCAATGTTAGCTTTGCCCGGATGGACATGTTTAATGACTTCATTGCCGACCTCGCCCTCCGGGAGATTGATCGGGTTGGGGCCCGTTTTACTTGGACCAACCACCAAGCCTCCCCGACCCTGTCCGTCTTGGACAGGGTCCTAGTCTCCCCGCATTGGGACCTCCGGTGCCCCTTAGCCTCTCTTCGCGCCATCACCCAGATTGGGTCGGACCACGTCCCCTTGCTTCTCTCCTCCGCGGACGAGCGTCCACCGATCCCCCCTCGGTTCCGTTTTGAGACCTTCTGGCTTTCCCAGGCCGGGTTTACCGACGCCGTCTGTGCGCGGTGGATCGAGGCTTGGGCCCACCCCCACCCTCGCCCCCCTTCTGCTATTGACGCGTGGCACTTCTGTGCGAAGCGTGGCCAGCAATTTATGAAGGGGTGGGGGGCCAACCTGGGCCGTGACGCCAGGGAGCGTAAGAAGGCGTTGCTCACTGCGATCCAGGCCCTCGACTTTCGGGCTGACGCGGTGGGTCTCTCCCCGGACGAGTGGCTTTCCCGCTATGATCTCGAAGACCAGCTATCCATGATTTACACCGATGAGGAGGCCTATTGGCGTCTTCGGGGCGCTCAGCGTTGGGTCCTGAAGGGTGATGCGAATACGGCTTACTTCCAGGCGATTGCCAATAGGCGCCGTAGACGCAACACCATTCCCTGCCTTTGGGATGGGGTAACCCTCCTCCAGGACCCCCGGGACATCTGCTCCCATGTTGACGGTTTCTATCGTTCCCTCTTCTCTCCCGCTCCTCGGAGCGGTCTTTCTCTCGCCCATGATTGTTGGAACGGCGCCCAACTTGTCTCTAACGCAGAGAACGCGTCCCTGACGGCCCCCTTCTCTGAACAGGAGGTCTGGGAGGCCATCAAGGGTATGAACTCCTCCTCTGCTCCGGGCCCGGACGGTCTTCCGGTCATTTTCTTCCAGACCTTCTGGAACGTGATTAAACCAGAGGTCATGGCCATCTTCGAGGAATTCTTCGTGGGATCTATTGACCTAGGCCGCCTCAACTTCGGGACCATTTCCCTCATCCCCAAGGTCCCTGGGGCGACTGACATCCGCCAGTTCCGCCGATTACGATCATCAACGTGATCTTTCGGATCCTGGCCAAGGGGTACGCCAATAGGGTGACCCTGCTTGCAGATCGGATTACCCACCCTAACCAATCAGCCTTCATGAAGGGTCGGTACATCCTGGATGGTATCCTGGTGCTCCATGAGGTCCTTCATGAGGTCCGGGTCAAACGCCTGAAGGCGGTCTTTCTGAAGATCGATTTTCACAAAGCCTATGATACGGTTAGCTGGTCCTTCCTTAGGGAAGTCCTTCTGCGGAAGGGCTTTGACGACCGGTGGATCACGAGAGTCATGCAAATGGTCTCTTGCGGTCGCACGGCGGTCAACATTAACGGCGAGATCGGTCCCTTCTTCCCTACCCTATGTGGGGTGCGCGAAGGCGACCCCTTCTCCCTGTTCCTCTTCAATATGGTCGTGGACGCTTTGGCCTTCATTCTAGATAAGGCTAAAGCCGCGGGCCACATCCGAGGTATTACCCCCCACCTCTCTGGGGGCTCGGGAATCTCCATTCTCTAGTATGCCGATGACACGATCATCATGGTCGAAGGCTCGGAGATGGCATCACCAACCTCAAGTTCCTCCTCCTTTGCTTCCAACAGATGTCGGGCCTCAAGATCAACTTCGATAAGAGCGATGTTATGGTGATGGGATATTCCCCCGCTGAGTCTGTGGCCATTGCGAATAGACTTAATTGCCGCCTCGGCTCGTTCCCCACTACCTACCTTGGGACGCCCATCAGTGACTCGCGCCTCTTTGCCGCCGACCTTCGCCCCTCCGTGACCAAGCTCCAGACCAGGTGCGAGCCCTGGCAGGGGAGGTGGCTCTCCAAGGCGGCCCGGACTATCCTTATCAAATCCTCCCTCTCCAGCCCCCTCTTATTTCTGATGAGTTTCTACAGCCTCCATGAATCTCTCCATAAGGAGATCGCCAAAATCCAGTCCCGATTCTACTGGGCTGGCGAGCATGGCAAGCAGAAGTATCACATGGTCAGCTGGCCTGACATCTGCAAGCCCAGAGAGCAGGGTGGATTGGGCATCATGTGCTCTAAACGGATGAATATTGCCCTTCTATCCCGGTGGCTGTGACGCATCACGCAGGGTCATGGTGGCCTCTGGCTGGACATTATCCGAAATAAGTACCTGCGCGGCCAACCCCTTGCCTTCTGCCAGAAATCGGGAGGCTCTCAGTTCTGGCAGTCCCTCGTCTAGCTCCTTCCTGTGCTCCGCATTGGTACCTCTATCTCGGTGGGGTCCGGCCTCTCTACGCTCTTCTGGTTTGATCGCTGGGCCGGCGACTCTCCCTTTGCGGCCCGCTTCCCCATCCTCTTCTCTATCTCTGTCGACCCCATGATCTCTGCTGATAGGGCCCTTCTTGACTTAGGGCGCCTCGCTTTCCGTCGGCCATTTGGGCCGACGGAATCCGCCGCCTGGCGTGAGTTGCTCGACTGCGTTGCTCTGCATGAGCCGTTGGTGGATGGGGATCAGGATCTTGTGCGCTGGCACTTGGAGCCGTCGGGCCAGTTCTCTACCAAATCGCTTTACTTGGCCATTGCCCCCTCCTCCGCTCCCCTCCCCCTATCGATGGTTTGGTCCATCCGCGTCCCACTGAAGATCCGCATCTTCATGTGGCAGTGGATCCGTGGACGGATCCCGTCCGGTGTGGAGGTCCGCAAGCGTAATGGCCCGGGCACTGGTATCTGCCCCTTCTGTGCTGTTCCCGAAGACTCCAACCACATCTTCTTCGCTTGCGTCTCCGCCCGGTTCCTCTGGAGCTGCTTTCGCGAGATTGTCGGGGGAAGTTGGAACCACACCAATTTCCCGGACCTATTTGCTGAACTCCAAACGCCCCCTTCGTCCTCTCGCCACATTAGGTGGCTGGAGGTCGGGGTCCTTGCCTGGACTCTTTGGACTGTTCGCAATAAGCTTGTGATCCAGCGTACTCCTCTTCGTCGCGCTATTGACGCTCTCTACAAATTCTCGGGTTTCTTGCAGCTTTGGCGGCCGCTTAGCCGCCCCCTGGATCGGGACGCCATCTTTGCCTTCATCGCCGATCTTCGCTCGATGGCCGTCCGCCTATCGCCCCCGACGCCACCGCCTCCGCCGGAGCCTGACTAGTTCGCTTGCTGTGGACAGGCTTTGTTTTTTCTCTTTCTTTTGGGCTTGTTGAGCTATGCCCTCAGCAGAACCTTATGACTTTGTTGTGATACTTGGGTGCGTGTGTGTGGACCTGTCGTGGTTGTATGTCTTGTGGCGGTTTGCTTTATTTATAAAGCGGGGCGAAAGCCTTTTTCGGTATGCATGCTTCCTTCCTTATCTGCTGGTCCCCTTGCAGAATTGTGATCAGTTTAGTCCACTGATCACCACCGATGATTCAAATGGGCCTGTGGAGGGCTCCGATGATCTTCTATTCTCTCCTTTTCCTTGTAGCTTGCGCTCAGACCTGCGAGATCTCGAAATTAGCAATTGGCTCACCATCGGGGCAAACCATGTCTTCCAGATAATCCCTCTTGATTTTTATCATTGACGGGTTTTTTCCTTGTTGGAAGAGTGGTTTGTACGGTAAAGACTTGGTATCATACTTTCATATATATTACCACGATGAAATAAATTGTCATCATTTCTAGTCTAACATATGCGAAACAAATCAAGGGTAGAATGGATCAGACAAACAAACATATAGTTGTATGATTAATATCTTTATATATTGTAACTCAATGCAACATTTTTTTCTGTGGTTCTTTATGTATGCTTCTATGCAGCTGCTGCCATTTAAGATCCTTGAGCTGTCAGTATATTATTTTAAAATACCTGACAGAAGCAGAGAAAAAAAAATGAAACTACAGAGTGCTAGCTCATGCATTTAGAGCTTCAAAATGTTAACAACAACTCAGTAGTGATATCTGTTCACATCCTTTGTGTTAATATAACTTCACTGAGAGTTGTCTCAGTTCAGAGCATGTTAAGATACCTTGTGTATTAATTTTCCATGTCCAACTTCTACCATTGTACCCTCTGACTTCCCTGTGCCTTCTTAAGCAAATCCATAGGCCTGTCAGCCTCACCCCCTCATGCTCATCCTCCTGCAGTATGCCTTGCTTCCACTGTGCACCTCATGGTGCTGTGCCAAGTGAGATTGCCAACCTTCAGCAGTGGCTGCAGGGGGTTGAAGTACACTGCTCCCCATCTGAAATTATCCCCCCTAATAAGTAGAAACCTGACCCTGTTGAATTTTTGATATATTGCTTGCTCCAATTTTATTGTACTCTGATCATTTAGTTACTGAAAGCTGCGTGATATCTGTAAATGAAAGTTTGGTTTCTGTTTTCTTTTCTTTTTTTATTTCAGGGTTGTCCCTCCTTAGTAGAAACTGAAAATATTGATTTGCACTAGTTTGAAGTTCTATCAGAACCTCCCAGTTTAAGCCCAGTTTAAAGACTGGAAAATTCATTTTCAAACATCCAGTAGATATCATGCTTTGAAACTGTGTTGGGGTCTGCATCTGCCAACCAAAGCTGCAGTCGTCCGCCAAATGTACTCTGTATCTGTGTTAAAGAGTTAAGGCATTTCTAACCGATCCCCTATCCGGTCGTAAGGGAGAATAAATTAGGTTTTCCTCTCTTACGCCGCACCTAGCCGAAGTCCTAAAACCTATAAGGGAGGATAAATTTTACTCCGGCCCCTATCCAACCTCAAAATATACTCCGTCTGGAGGTGGCCGTGGATAAATTTTCTTCACGCAAAGGCCTTCTTGTGGCTGGCCGGCGGACGTGAAGCTCCCTTGTTGACGGCGGCGACCTCGGGCTTCGCCGCTGACATCGTGCAGTGCAGCCGGACGTGTGAAGCTGGTCTGCACCCCTTGACGCCGGCAGACCACTGCATCGCCGCCTTGTCCGTCCTAGAAAACAGCGGCTGATGAGGCGGCTGGAGGTGGAGCCGGCTGTGGTGGGAGGCCGAGCAGGCGGAGTGCGCAGTGTGCCTGGACGAGTTCGCCGTGGGCGGCGTCCTGACACACCTGCCGTGCGGCCAGCACTTCCACTGGGGCTGCGCGCTGCCCTGGCTGAGGGCGCCGCCTCGCACTCCTGCCCATTCTGCCGCGCCGTGGTCGACGCCAGCGCGCACGCCGCCTCCTAGCGACCCTCCATCGGTTCGACGCGCACGCGTGCCGCGCCCCGGCGTCGCACGGTCCCGTGACCGGGCGGCCCGCCGCCTGGACATGATGCATGCCCTGCCACGGCGAAGAACTACTTGTAGGATGCATCACCGGATCGATGGCAGAAACTTGGGAGTGCGTAGGGAGAGAAGACAGCCGTGAAAGAAGTCCTCGCCGAGTTGCATGGTTTTGGGTGCATCTGTGCATGGTCCGGTTCTGCCATTTCAGTTTTCCCGGCGAGTGGTCGCTGATGTGGTTGTTATTTATGGCATGCCGCGAATTTTACGTCGCCAGCGAGAGCTACATGGCCGCCTGTCCATCCCGCCGGAGTCCGGAGTGCGCGTGTCAAGTGTTTGATGACATGCATAAAGCCAATTATAAGTTTTACTCCGCTAAATTTAGAGGATCGGCTGGGTCCGGACAAAACTTAGTGATGTAAAAATACTCCACTAAGGGTTTACTCCGCCGGATCCTCCTATATTTTTAGTAGGCCCTTAGAAGTTAGAACATGACCAACAGAGTAAAATATGTATGTCACATCCATGTTTTCGTCATTTCTCATTTGGCACCGACCCTCTACTCTTCTCGAGATTTAGGCTGCAATCTAAAATTTGTGTTGGTGCAAAGCTGTACGTGTTCTATTGTATGTCTGTAACCCTTGATATGTCCATATCCTACTATTTGCACCTGGATGAAAAAACCTGAATAGTGTCCATGAGCTCTTTTTATACGTGATAGAGCTAACTGGTCCATCATTG
Source organism: Triticum dicoccoides (assembly GCF_002162155.2). Classification (NCBI taxonomy): domain Eukaryota; kingdom Viridiplantae; phylum Streptophyta; class Magnoliopsida; order Poales; family Poaceae; genus Triticum; species Triticum dicoccoides. The sequence goes on from NC_041385.1 coordinate 65,232,222, forward strand.
GCCGTTAACTATTTCTGCTAATGACTTGATTCCGTATTGCATAAGCCGCACAAGTCATGCTCATTCAACTGACATATAGTCATTTGGTGTCTGTGCACACATGCACGAAGATTGGCGCCGTCAGCTTTGTGTTTGGCATGGTGGTTGGCTGCGCCGGTGAGCTGCCAAGTTGCTCAAGAGGATTAACTGTGATGGATACAACATAGTCGTTTGTAAGCTGTATCGCAAATCTCTTTTAGGGGATCTTTATTACTGGCAATTGTGGCATGTGCAGACTCTGCGGTACATGTATGGAGCCGTTGTGTTGAGACTGGCTTGTAATGATGGGCTAATGTTGCTTGGTTAAACATCTTGACGCATGTTTGAATTAATAATGAAATTAAGCAGCTACTCCCTCCGTTCGGAATTACTTGTCTCGGAAATGGATGTATCTAGAACTAAAATATGTCTAGATACATCTATTTCCGCGACAAGTAATTCTGAACGGAGGGAGTACTTTTGTTTGGGTGTCCAATTAATTCCAACTGAGTGCTTTGCTGTTGACTGGCTTTCCAGTACATACCGAAAAAGGCTTTCGCCCCGCTTTATAAATAAAGCAAACCGCCACAAGACATACAACCACGACAGGTCCACACACACGCACCCAAGTATCACAACAAAGTAATAAGGTTCTGCTGAGGGCACAGCCCAACAAGCCCATAAGAAAGAGAAAAAACAAAGCCTGTCCACAGCAGGCGATCTAGTCAGGCTCCGGCGGAGGCGGCGGCGGCGGGGGCGACAGGCAGGCGGCCATCGAGCGAAGATCGGCGATGAAGGCAGAGATGGCGTCTCGATCCAGGGGGCGGCTAAGCGGCCGCCAAAGCTGCAAGAAATCCGAGAATTTGTAGAGAGCGTCAGTAGCGCGACGAAGAGGAGTACGCTGGATCACAAGCTTATTGCGAACAGTCCAAAGTGTCCAGGCAAGGACCCCAACCTCCAGCCACCTAATGTGGCGAGAGGACGAAGGGGACGCTTGGAGTTCGGCAAATAAGTCTGGGAAATTTGTGTGGCTCCAACTCCCCCCGACAATCTCGTGAAAGCAGCTCCAGAGGAACCGGGCGGAAACGCAAGCGAAGAAGATGTGGTTGGAGTCCTCGGGAACAACACAGAGGGGGCAGATACCAGTGCCCGGGCCATTACGCTTGCGGACCTCCACACCGGACGGGATCCGTCCACGGATCCACTGCCACATGAAGATGCGAATCTTCAGGGGGAGGGGAGCGGAGGAGGGGGCAATGGCCAAGTAAAGCGATTTGGTAGAGAACTGGCCCGACGGCTCCAGGTGCCAGCGCACAAGATCCTGATCCCCATCCACCAACGGCTCATGCAGAGCAACGCAGTCAAGCAACTCACGCCAGGCGGCGGATTCTGCCGGCCCAAATGGCCGACGGAAAGTGAGGCGCCCTAAGTCAAGAAGGGCCCTATCAAGAGAGATCATGGGGTCGACAGAGATAGAGAAGAGGATGGGGAAGCGGGCCGCAAAGGAAGAGTCATCGGCCCAGCGATCAAACCAGAAGAGCGTCGAGAGGCCGGACCCCACCGAGATAGAGGTACCAATGCGGAGCACAGGAAGGAGCTGGACGAGGGACTGCCAGAACTGAGAACCTCCTGATTTCTGGCAGAAGGCAAGGGGTTGGCCGCGCAGGTACTTATTTCGGATAATGTCCAGCCAGAGGCCACCATGACCCTGCGTGATACGCCACAGCCACCGGGATAGAAGGGCAATATTCATCCGCTTAGAGCACATGATGCCCAATCCACCCTGCTCTCTGGGCTTGCAGATGTCAGGCCAGCTGACCATGTGATACTTCTGCTTGCCATGCTCGCCAGCCCAGTAGAATCGGGACTGGATTTTGGCGATCTCCTTATGGAGAGATTCATGGAGGCTGTAGAAACTCATAAGAAATAAGAGGAGGCTGGAGAGGGAGGAGTTGATAAGGATAGTCCGGGCCGCCTTGGAAAGCCACCTCCCCTGCCAGGGCTCGCACCTGGTCTGGAGCTTGGTCACGGAGGGGCGAAGGTCGGCGGCAGAGAGGCGCGAGTCACTGATGGGCGTCCCAAGGTAGGTAGTGGGGAATGAGCCCAGGCAGCAATTAAGTCTATTGGCAATGGCCACAGACTCAACGGGGGAATATCCCATCACCATAACATCGCTCTTATCGAAGTTGATCTTGAGGCCCGACATCTGTTGGAAGCAAAGGAGGAGGAACTTGAGGTTGGTGATGTCCATCTCCGAGCCTTCGACCATGATGATCGTGTCATCGGCATACTGGAGAATGGAGATTCTCGAGCCCCCAGAGAGGTGGGGGGTAATATCTCGGATGTGGCCCGCGGCTTTAGCCTTATCTAGAATGGAGGCCAAAGCGTCCACGACCATATTGAAGAGGAACGGGGAGAAGGGGTCGCCTTGGCGCACCCCACATAGGGTAGGGAAGAAGGGACCGATCTCGCCGTTAATATTGACCGCCGTGCGACCGCAAGAGACCATTTGCATGACTCTCGTGATCCACCGGTCGTCAAAGCCCTTCCGCAGAAGGACTTCCCTAAGGAAGGACCAGCTAACCGTATCATAGGCTTTGTGAAAATCGATCTTCAGAAAAACCGCCTTCAGGCGTTTGACCCGGACCTCATGAAGGACCTCATGGAGCACCAGGACACCATCCAGGATGTACCGACCCTTAATGAAGGCTGATTGGTTAGGGTGGGTAATCCGATCTGCAAGCAGGGTCACCCTATTGGCGTACCCCTTGGCCAGGATCCGGAAGATCACGTTGATGACCGTAATCGGGCGGAACTAGCGGATGTTAGTCGCCCCAGGGACCTTGGGGATGAGGGAGATGGTCCCGAAGTTGAGGCGGCCTAGGTCAATAGATCCCACGAAGAATTCATCGAAGATGGCCATGACCTCTGGTTTAATCACGTTCCAGAAGGTCTGGAAGAAAATGACCGGAAGACCGTTCGGGCCCGGAGCAGAGGAGGAGTTCATACCCTTGATGGCCTCCCAGACCTCCTGTTCAGAGAAGGGGGCCGTCAGGGACGTGTTCTCTGCGTTAGAGACAAGTTGGGTGCCGGCCCAACAATCATGGGCGAGAGAAAGACCGCTCCGAGGAGCAGGAGAGAAGAGGGAACGATAGAAGCCGTCAACATGGGAGCGGATGTCCCGGGGGTCAAGGAGGAGGGTTACCCCATTCCAAAGGAAGGGAATGGTGTTGCGTCTACGGCGCCCGTTGGCAATCGCCTGGAAGTAAGCCGTATTCGTATCACCCTTCAGGACCCAACGTTGAGCGCCCCGAAGGCGCCAATAGGCCTCCTCATCGGTGTAAATCACGGAGAGCTGGTCTTCGAGGTCATAGCGGGAAAGCCACTCATCCGGGAGAGACCCACCGCGTCAGCCCGAAAGTCGAGGGCCTGGATCGCGGTGAGCAACGCCTTCTTACGCTCCCTGGCGTCACGACCCAGGTTGGCCCCCCACCCCTTCATAAATTGCCGACCACGCTTCGCACAGAAGTGCCACGCGTTAATAGCAGAAGGGGGGCGAGGGTGGGGGTGGGCCCGAGCCTCGATCCACCGAGCACCGACGGCGTCGGTAAACCCTGCCTGGGAAAGCCAGAAGGTCTCAAAACGGAACCGGGGGGGTCGATGGACGCTCGTCCGCGGAGGAGAGTAGCAAGGGGACGTTGTCCGACCCAATCCGGGTGATGGCGCGAAGAGAGGCTAAGGGGCACCGGAGGTCCCATTCCGGGGAAACTAGGACCCTGTCCAAGACGGACAGGGTCGGGGAGGCTTGGCGGTTGGTCCAAGTAAAACGGGCCCCAACCCGATCAGTCTCCCGAAGGGCGAGGTCGGCAATGAAGTCGTTAAACATGTCCATCCGGGCAAAGCAAACATTGCCATTGTTTTTGTCTTCCGCAACGCGCAGCAGGTTGAAGTCACCCCCGACAACTACGGGGAGGGAGGCGGCCGAGATTTTCCGGTGAAGCTCCTCCAAGAAGGAGGCCGACCTACTATGATCGGCCGGACCATAGACTATGATGATCTCCCACTTGAAGTTGAGCGACCTCTCGAAAACCTCCATGCTGACGAAGAATTCGCCCCTATCCATGCTGCCCACCTCAAAGGTGGCATCCTTCACACCTAAAAGGATGCCGCCCGAGTGGCCCGCGTTCCCACTAGAAGGGAGCCAGTGCCACGCAAAGAGGTGAGAGCTCAGCCGGTCAAGCTCAGGGAGCGCAAAATCGCGACGCATGGTCTCTTGCACAGCCACGATGTCGATGTGCTCATCTCACATGTACTCCACTAACTGGCGGCGGCGGCCATCATGGCCGAAGCCACGGATGTTCCAGAAGAGGGCCCGCATCAAGGAGCCATTGGGGGGCTGCTCGACCCCAGAACACAGGAAGCGCTAAGCGCATGAAGAGCCACCGTGCGGGAGCGGGTGCGTCCCCGAATCTCCGGCACGACCATCGAGGGAGGGGGGCCGTCGGCTGCGGCCGAGGCGGGGAGGAAGATCCCCCAGACGGAGAGGAGGCAGGGGGAATGAGGAGGGCCGCCCGGGCCTCCGCCAGTTTCCCATCGAGAACCTCCCGGGCTCTGATGGCCGCGACCTGGGCGAGAGGGGGGCCCACTTCCCCTCGTAAAATGATCGCGGAGTCGGAGGCCACTTTGGCGAGATGACCCAGCGGAACAGACTCCAGCGCAGAGAAAGAAGAAGATGAAGTAGAGGGGGGAAAGGAGGGCGTACCTGGCTCCAGGTTATGGGCGACAGCGCGGAGCTCCGCCCGCTCGGGGATGGGTAGCGCCGGGCTGCCCTCGGGGTGGGCAGCGTCCAGCCGAGCACTCCGGCGGGAGGCCACCACCGGGGAGGAGGCCGACCGACCGCGACGGGAGTAGGCGGCAGACCGGGGAGGAGGAGGCTGGGCCGCCAGAGGCGTGATGATCCGGGCTGCCCCCGCCCCAGGAGACGACGGAGGGGAGGTCAGCAGCCCCGGCCCAGCATAGCCGAGGGAGATCTGGGCCGGGGGAGATGGTGCGGCCAGAGGAGGAGGAGGCGCACCGGGGGCCGGGGAGCAGGCCACCGAGGGGACCCGTGGAGACGACGGGGCCGGGGGAGCGTCAGGCTGCGGGGAGGAGACGGCGACGGGGGGAGGCGAAGCCGGAGTGGGGGGACAACCACAGGAGGCGTCCCCCCACCCGCGGGAGTCGCCGACGAGTCGGAGAGCAGGCCTCCGATCAGGCCGACTGGGGCCATCACAGGAGGCGGGGATGAGGCGGGGGAGCGCGGGGAGGAGGCCGGGCAGACCACCAGGCCCACACTGGAGATGTCGCTCCCCTCAGATGGCGACACGTCAGGGATCGGCGGGCCATCCACCGGGGGGCGAGAGGCGGCCTGGCGGCCCTTGCCCCCCGTAGCCGGAGGGTGGGCGAGGGGGAGGGGGAGCGGGAGTCCTCAGACGCCCCCTCCTCATCTGAGCGGTGAGAGCGAGAGCGGTGGCGGCCGTGGTAGTCTCCGCCGGCCCCCGGGTTGTCACCAGGAGGGCCGACATCGAGGGAGCGGGGACGCCCAACATGGTTGGGAGGCTCGGGGGCGATCCTGAGGTCGAAGCCCTGGTCGTTGAAGAAGACACGGACCGAAGTGTGCAGCTTGGAGGAGTCGAGGCACTTGACCTTGAACCGCACCTCCTCCTCCTTGCGCAATGAGAGCTCGTCGACCACCACCACCTTGCCCAAGAGGCGAGACATCTGGCGGATGACGAGCTCGGACCGTGCAATATCGGGGAGACTGGAGATGAGGATCCAGGCGGTGTCGAGGACAGCCACGGCCTGAGCGTCGAGTACTGGCTCAGAGATCTCGACAACCAGCTGGTTGAGCGCGAGAGTGATCCGGCCACTACGCGTCGCGTAGCCGTAGCTGACGGAGTCGGGGAAGACGACGGAGAAGATGTGACCGGCGGTGGGGGTGACCACCCAGTCCCACTGGTGGCGGTAGAGGTGGTTGAGCTCAGCCTCGATCATCTCAGGGGACGCCACCCCATCAACGACCGTGACAATCGCCTGAAGGGATGGCGACGGAGGAGGGGCGTCCGGGACCTCGAGGTGGAAGAAGCCCAACCCCTCGATCCCATGCCCATACATCATGAGCTCCGAAACCACCGGTCTATCCGGGCACAGAATGGCGGGGTGGCCGGGATCCTTGCAGAGGTAGCAGCACTGAGGGTTGACGCACGCAACCTGAGAGTGCCCCCTCACCCCACAGTTGAAGCATGGGGGGCGAGGGAGACCGGAGACGGGGCCCGGAGCGGTGGAGACTCCCGGACCCGCTGGGGGTGGCACGGCCGGAGTGAGGCGGACACCCCGGCGCTTCTTCTTCTTGGCGGGCCCAGGACGGCCACGGGAGGGGCCACCTCCAAAGGCCGGAGCCGGGGCCGCAGCCCCCGTGGAAGCCGTGTGCGGGGGGACGTAACGGCGTGTGTCCGGGGTGGGGAGGATACCGTCCCGCGGGCGAGGAGAGCCGGCACGGACCGGACGGGCGGGGGATGGGGAACGATCCCAACGACGCGACGGCAAAGGGGAGCGCCGGCGGGCACGCCAGTCCCCCGACGACGCCCGCGGCGACCGGGACCGTGCCCGGTCATCACGGCGGGAGGGGGAGCGACGGTTGTCCCGAAGCTCCCGGAGCTCGCGCCGGAGCTCCTCCTCCCGCCGGAGGGAGTCGGGGGAGGGGCGGGTCGAGTCGCGGGAAGGGTCACCCGCCTTCCGCTTTGCCCGGGGAGCCGGGTCCTGCCAGTCCCGCGGCATGGCCGACCGCGGCACGGTGGGAGCCGGGAG
>NC_041385.1:65239937-65283477 GCF_002162155.2 Triticum dicoccoides
AGCCAGCCGGCGGGGCAAGGCGGACCGGCGGGAGGAGTGGGGGGTGGAGGGAGCCGGGGGAGAAGGGGAAGGGGGGAACGGCGCGTCGTCTGCGCAGTCCGCCCACCGGAAGGGAGCCACCGGGGCGACCGGCGCGGGGGGCGGCGGCTGGGCCGCGGCCGGAGAGGCCGGCAGGGAGGGGGCGGTGAGGGACGCCGGCGGCGCAGCGGCGGAGACGGCGGAGGAGCCCGCGGAGGCGCCAGCGGAGTCGCCCGAATCGCCCATCTCATCAACCACCGAAGTTATTTCCCATACCCGGTCTTCCAGTACATATATGCTGCTACTGGCTCAGGTAAGGCATCAGGCTCACTCATCAAGAAAGAAAAGGTGAGCCACCTTGAGTGCTTTTGCTTTTGCCTTTTGCTGCAATGGTGGGTGGGAAGGAAAGAATAATTAGTGGGTTCCATGTCCAAGTAAACAAATTAAGATTAAGATAAGCATCATTAGCCATCTTCACCTCTTTCTCTTCCAGCCAGCACCAAAGCCTGCCTTATGCGACTAATTCTTGCTTCAGACCAAAGTAATTCCCCGCTGAGTTCGCCTCCTCCAGTGTGCTTTTCACCAATTTCCTGAAGATATTGTTCGCTTTGTTCTTCCTCTTCTCCACACGCAGAGGAAAAGTTTCTCTTGATCCGCTCATGTTCATCGTTCCTTCCCCGTTGGTCCACTGGTCACCATTGGTTGAAGTGATCCTGCGGACTTACTGGCCCGTGCCGTGTTGAGGTATATATTTGATCTCTGTGTTCTGAACTTCTTGATCTGTAACACGGTGGGAGGTACTCCTTGTGTTCACTAGTTGGCCCATAATCTTGTACCATTATCTATATACTACAGGTGTAGCAGCAGCATGGTTTTCTGGTGGTAATTGACTTCTATGAGATCGACTGATCATCATAGCAAACTGCTTCAAGATTTATTATGATCACTATTGATTGAAGAGTGGTTTGTAAGGTAAAGACTTGCAATTGACTTCACTTTCATTACTCCAATCGAATAAACTAGTTATCAAGATTTCCAGGCTAGCACTGGAGCTATATATTCATCAAAGAAGATGATTAATCTAGGTGTTGTAACAGATAGAATATACTCCATCCTGTCCTTTTTACTCCGCATATACTTGATGCAACATTTTCTTTGGTTCGGATTGATATGTAGACTGCAGACTGCTATGCAGCTGCCATTGGATGGTGCCCTTATCTGGGCAAGACAAACCAATAAATATATTTTGCATGGAAAACTGAAACACATGTAAATTTGCAAGCACAAAGATTAAACTAAAAGACTCAGTGGCAGCTCTGGAACTTAGTCCTCGATACATGGCAGATGGCACTACTCAAGGTGCTGAATCTGTATGTATGTTGCATACATAGCTTTCATCATGCAAAACAAAAATATATTCTAATATAAATAGTAACTAAGTAGCTTCTAGTGTATAGAGCCTTGTCTAATTTTTGAAAGCATTCATTTTCAGCTTCCAATTTCTGCCATTCTCAGAACAAGTCACTGTGGTGGTTTTGGTGGATCTCCCTTGGCGAGTTTGTCTGATCAATGGCAGCCATACTTGAATCTTTGCTTGGATCATGTGCCAGTAAGTTGCAAAATATCATTACAGATGAGGCCATACTAATCCTTGGGGTGGAAGACGATCTCAGAGAAGTCCTGCGACGAGTAGAACTAATACAATGTTGCATATATGATGCTGAGAAAAGGAGGACAAAAGAGCTAGCAGTAAACAATTGGCTCGGCCAACTGAGAGATATTATATATGATGTTGATGAAATCCTGGACGTGGCTAGGTGTAAAGGAAGCAAGCTACTGCCTGATGATCCTTCATCATCATCAAGCAAATCGGCTGCATGTAAAGGCCTCTCAGTTTCCTCTTGCTTTTGTAACATTGGATCACGTCGTGATGTTGCTGTTCGGATTAGAAGCCTCAACAAAAAGATTGAGAACATTGCAAATGACAAGATATTCTTCACATTCAACAATAGTACACAGCCTCCTGGAAATGGTCCAACATCCAGACTGATAAGAAGTTCCAACCTTGTTGAGCCCAACCTTGTGGGAAAGGAGATCATACATTCCAGCAGGAAGTTGGTGGACTTGGTGCTTGCACACAAGGAATACAAGTCTTATAAGCTCGGTATTGTTGGAAGGGGTGGAGTTGGAAAGACAACACTAGCTCAGAAAATATACAATGACCAAAAAATAAAAGGAAGCTTCAATCTACAAGCATGGATTTGTGTTTCGCGAGACTACAATGAAGTAACTCTTCTGAAAGAGGTTCTCCGGAATATTGGTGTGCATCATGAGCAAGGTGAAACCATAGCAGAGCTCCAAAGGAAGCTTGCAGAAACAATTGAAGGGAAGAGTTTCTTTCTGGTTCTAGATGATGTCTGGCATTCCAATGTATGGATGTATCTATTAAGGCCTGTATTACATGAAACAACATCCAGAGTAATATTGGTAACCACACGAGATGATCAAATTACAAGGAGAATAGGTGTAGAGCATACCCATCGAGTTGATCTCATGTCAATAGAGGTGGGATGGGAGCTACTTTGGAAGAGCATGAACATTGAGGAAGAGAAAGAAGTGCAGAATTTAAGAAACATAGGGATTGAGATTGTTCGTAAATGTGGTCACCTCCCTCTTGCAATAAAGGTTACCGCTAGTGCTTTGGCAAGCAGAGATCTAACAGAGAATGATTGGAAACGGTTTTTGGGGAAATATGCTGGCTCCCGGAGCATCCTCTCTGATGAAATAGAAGGAGCTCTGTATCTAAGCTATGATGAGTTGTCGCATCGTCTGAAACAGTGTTTCCTTTATTGTGCTTTGTATGGTGAAGATTCTATCATTCGGCGTGATCAAGTTACTTGGTTATGGATTGCTGAAGGCTTCATTGAGGAGCAGCAAGGCCAACTACTAGAAGACATAGCAGAAGAGTACTACTACGAGCTAATCCATCGGAATCTCCTCCAGCCATGTAATGAATTGTTTGGCCAGGTTGAATGCAGAATGCATGACCTCTTGAGACAACTTGCTCTAAATATATCAAAAGAAGAATGCTTTATTGGGGATGTTGAAACATTAAGGGGTAGAAATATGTTGACACTGCGACGTATTACTGCTGTCACCAAGAAGGATAAACTAGTGCTACCTAGGATGGATAAGTTTGAAGTTACGGTGAGGACTTTCCGAACTGTGAATGGTCCACGGAGAATTGATGATACATTTTTCAAGAGATTTCTGCTTCTTCGTGTTTTGGTACTGAATTACTCACTTGCACAAAGCATTCCATACCATATAGGAAAACTGATACATCTACGCCTACTTAATCTAGATTATACTGGCATATCTTGTCTTCCGGAATCCATTGGCTTGCTACAAAACCTTCAAGTACTGAGCTTGACAGGGTGTGTTGATCTGCAGAGTCTTCCTTCAGCATTGACCCTGTTGTGCAATTTAAGATGTCTTTATCTTCTTGACACACACATATATCAGGTTCCAAGAGGGATAGGAAAACTGAAGTGCCTCACCGAATTACGAGGATTTTGTGTTGCTGATGAAAGTGAAAATGCTAATGTACAGGATGGATGGAAGTTGGAAGAGTTGTCTTCTATGTTGCAGATAAGGCGTCTTATTCTGGTTAAATTGGAAAGAGCGGCTCATGGTAGTACAAATACATTGTTGATGAACAAAGCACATCTAAAAGAACTAGTACTATCGTGGAGTCCATGTGGATTGGGATCATATTCAGAAGAAGTTGTTAGCAATTCTGAGAAGGTCTTTGAGCTGCTAATACCTCCATGCAACCTGGAAGCCCTATTTATTTCACGATTCTTTGGTCGGCGGTATCCCACTTGGTTTGAAACCACCTGTTTGTATTCAGTGATTCACTTGTCCTTAGTGCATTTACACTCATGTGTGGATCTTCCACCGATTGGGCAGCTACCCAACTTGAAATTTTTGAGAATTGACGGAGCAGATGCAGTTACCAAGGTCGGACCTGAATTTGTTGGCTGCGGGAAGGGTGCTCCCATATGCAATGAGTTTGTTGCTTTCCCTAAACTTGAATGGCTATTTCTCTTAAATATGTGCAACTGGGAGGAGTGGTCTTTTCTTGAGCAAGATGTTTCTGGTGTTGAACGGGGGGAGGATGGAGCTGCTGACATTTGTAAAGCATCCCAATCTACACGGTTGCAACTATTATCCCGTTTGGAGAGCTTGCACGTAGTAGGTTGCCCTAAGCTGAGGGCTTTCCCGCGACAACTTGGAGAGGATACCACAAGCTTGAAGGAGCTCAAGTTATTTGGACTAAACAACTTGAAGGCATTGGAGGACTTCCCACACCTCACTGAGCTCCTTCGTATTGAGAAGTGCGATGGCCTGGAGAGGATCTCCAACCTCCCTCAAGTGACAGGCCTGCAATTACATGGCTGTCTGAACTTAAGCCATGTAAAGGGGTTGGACAGTTTGCAGCAGCTGGGGCTGGGCGAGGATATGCAACAAGAGATCTCTTCAAACTGGGTGCCTGGGCTTCAAGAGCAGCACCAGCGACTTCATGGTGAAGATCTGGATGCCTACACATGGTCTACCAGTTAGATGGCAACCACTGGCACAAGGTATGAACACCGCATATATACTTCTTTTTGAGTTGGAAGTTGGAACACTGCATATATACTGGTTAGACATTTTGTTTTGTGTCTTTGATTCTCTGAACCATAATTCGTATTGTTATAGATATACTTGTCAATTGTTATAGATATACTTATTATTTTGGTCTGTTTTGATGGCAGCGTAGGACTGATGGTGTGGCTCGCTTCGACGGGCAAAGCACCAGATGTACTAAGTTGAGGAAGCCTGCCAATGTCGAAGATGGGCAAGTGTCATGATGATGGATGTGTAACGAGCTGGTGAAGAAAGAAATTATAGTGTCTTCCTTTGGCAATGTTCCCTGGGAATACTGTATCGAATTTCGTTGTGTTTATTTTCTGAATTTGGGCCAGAGGGCTTTGCTGTACTGAACCTCCTGCCTGTGTGATATTGTTTCACTTATTTATTCCTGAACTGTCGGCTGGAAGGCTTTGCTGTACTGAACAACGATTTCATTCTTTTAATTTCATTATAACTGATGGTTTCATTCTTTCAGTGGAAGTGATGGAGTTTTATTTGTCTTTCTGAACTTGGGCCTGAGGCTTTGCCTGCGTGACCTGTATGGCCAAACCCTGTGTTGTCTTGTATCCCCAAACTACATTGTCAGAGAGATTTTTCTACTGGAAATCATGACCAAATATAAGAGCGTTTTTGACATTACGCTCTTATATTATGGGACGGAGGGAGTACGTAGGTATTTATAAATATATTGGTGATTGCAGGAAGTGGTGGATGATGAGGATGCCAAAGTGACACAGATGCAGACTGAACACGGCGATGATGTGCACAATGCGGCGAAGGTCGTTGTTGCTGAGCTCTGGGAGGTAGCCTGCGTCGGAGCTCTGGAACTTGGCGATTGGCGAAGGGGACTACGGAAGAGGTGCTCAACTGCATATTCAAGCAACTATCTGTGGGTGAAGCGTTAAAGTATGAAGGCCGATCTCTGTTCCCTGCAACGGAGCTGAAAGAAGATCCAAGGAGACTGCAGAAACTGCTACCACGCCATCTTGCCACAGCAATTAAAATAGTGCAATGCAATGCAATGCAATGCTCTTCAGTAGGGTGCTATCTTTTCTGAACTTGATTAGTGCAATGTGATTCATGATTGAGGAGGTGTGAAACGTGTTTGCCCCTCTTGGTACAAAGCACCCCAGTTTGCACTGTGTTTACCACCACATCCTCCTGCCCTAACTCCTCTGGCACCGGGCGCCGCCACATGAGTTATTCTTGTTGCGTCAGAACACTTCAATATATTATAATAATGTACAGATTCGATCTTTATGTCAATATGTTCCCATACTATCATCACTCTTTCTAGACATAAACACTAGTACCTCACATTTCACATCCCTCGGCGATCCAATTTCAGAATGTTTTTTTGTCCATAGCATACGTCTCTAATCCTGTAAGAACTCATTTGCTTCGAGGTATGACACAACTTGATCAGCCATCGATTTAGGCGTGGCGCAGTCACCAGCTTTGCACTGTATCACTATCTGCAAGGAGCAGTTAAAGGGCTCACTCAGTGAAATGGATACCCATCATTATTGAACTAGGAACCTCCTACAGAGTAGCTGGTAATAATACAACTATGTTGCTTTTGATAACATTTGGGTGTCCAAATATTTGCGCGTGCTAACCTCGCAGTCACAAGGTGGTTCATAAGGATCATCAATTCCAGTAAACCCTGCGGATGATTTTACAAAGTAAGATTTGCAAAACATAATAAAGATGGTGGTCAGTTGGTTCTTTTACCTTTGATTTTTCCTGCGCGGGCAAGCTTGTACAAACCTTTTGGATCCCTAGCTTCACAAACTTCAAGTGGGACATCCAAAAACACCTACAGAAAATACACTTTTCTATGCCGGTTACCTTGATAACAAGATTGACCAGATGGTTTGAAGGAATTCTATACAGTGTGTGAAAATATACCTCAATGAATGTAGAATTGTGCAGTAATTTACGGCAAGCGCTGCGTTCACTTCTGTAGGGTGATATCAAGCTGGCAATGCAGATCAGACCAGCATCTGCAAACAGCTTGCTACTTCTCCTGGAAAGTTGGACATGAACACATTTAGAAATGGTATAACTGCAAGGCAGAAAACGACCACAATACTGGGATTTTCTGAACGGACAAAACATACCTACTCTGCGTATATTTTCAGCACGGTCCTTTGCTTCGAAACAGAGGTCTCGGTTTAACCCATGCCTTAGATTGTCACCATCTAGAATGTAGGTCAGATGACCTCTGGAGTGCAGCTCGCGACTTAGCGTGCATGCTAGTGTGCTTTTCCCTGAAGTATATGTTGAGATCTTACAAATATAATAGAGGCTCCACAGTTTAGTGTATGACTATGATGGCTTGATCAGCTCGTAAATACCTGAACCACTTAACCCTGTTATCCACACAACACAACCCTTCTGATTTAGCAGTTTCTGCCTCTCAAACTGACCTATTGGACAATCATGCCAAAGAATGTTTGTCGATTTCCCAACAGTTGAGGACACAAGCTTGTCGATACCTGGTAATTCAGGCTTGTAAGGTGAGGATCTTGAAAGGATAAATCTTGTATTGTATAATGCTGCCAAAGATAATCACATTTGGCGTATAGTGTTGCAGGATTGTGATTTCTCATAACTGAAGATCTAAGGAAGGTGCTGATTCACGCACTCTGCTATGAGAAGAAGAGTGCTAAAGCTTGTAAAATAGGAGACATCGTAAAACTGAAAATGTTTGGTTGCATGGACATGTCATTGAGGTGAGCATCCCATTGCAGGGTCCCAGTTCCAGACAGTATCAGCAAACTATGATTTTGTCAGCACCAACCAGTCCACACAGAACCATGTGCTGTCTTAATAGTATATTAAGTTTTCCATTTTCTTCTTGAAGTTCTCTATGTTAGTAACCATCAAACTATGGTTTTGTCAGCATCAACCGTTTTTAAAAAAAAACTTGAGACATGTTCGAAAAATGACAGGGGTTATTTGTCTTAGTTTTATACCAGAGAGCAGCATTTTTGAACTGCATTAAATATCCAAATAAACCCCTATCGTTTAAAAAAATTGGCTCCCTTTTTGCAAGCTCCACGGAGAAACTGTTACACTATGTATAGTCAAACAGAGGATTACTGACAAGCCAAACTCGGCTGCTATTCTGTCATATTCACCCAAATCGTTCTCATCCGTACATGGCTTTCGTCCAGGTTGTTGCTCATAATAAAATGAATTAAATCAGAGACCAAGTTGGTGGGGTTGGTTTTGAGGACTGGAAATCCACAAATATGTTAATGCACCATGTGTTGCACATGGTGAGAAATATATCTGAAAAATCAGCTAGGGACTCATAAAATGGATTGAATGATTTTCATTTTCCCTAAACAGAAAAGGATTGAATGATAATCTCTCTGTTTCTTTTTACTCTGCATGTAAGCTTTGTCTGCAGGTCAAATTTCACAAAGTTTGACCAAGATTGTTTAAATAGCATTAGATGCGTCATGTAATTTGTGAAATTTGACCAAGATTATAGAAAAATGTCATTTATATACTCCTCTAGGCAATAGCCACTATATAGAAAAGATGGCATTTTGGTTATACAACACAAAACAATACTAGAAGATTTCTCCCGGCGTTGTCAAAAGAAGATGTATTAACAAATGGCAATATGTTTAAATGGTAGTATTAACTGCAACGAGAAGGAAGAAGACTCGCAATCAATTACTAAGTCACCTGCCATGGCTGATCCATTGACGGGCTGCTTCCCGCCAGCCAAAGCCTACCACAAATTTGGTTTCTGTATTTAAAAAATATTGATGATCGTTTTGATTAAATCTGACCCGGATTATGACAGTCGTGGCCTACTCGCCAAGGCTGACATGGCATAAAAAGTTGACTCCGTTAAGTTAGATGTTTATGACACGTGGGGCTCACTTATTTTTTCTACACAAAAAGGAAAAAGAGAGAAACCCAACCTCACCATTGTTGTCTGACTTTCTGATCGAGAACATTTGGAAGGAACCTAACCGTTCAATTTTTCAACGGGATCCGTCTTACATGCATTGAGATGGCGGCTCTTGCCTTCGAAGACATATTAACCTCAATTAGCCCCCTCAACTCTTCCTAAGACTCATTTAGCTCTCTCTTAATTCTTGCTAAAGCTTCGCCGCTGCTTGCAAAACATGGCACCTCTGTACATTAATCCTCTATTTCGTCTAAATGAGAAGGCATTACTCTTGCGGATTCCTTGATTTTTTTTTTTATTATTCTATGACCGAACACGATCTATTAACTCAATTTTACAAGCGTAATTTTTTGTGTTCTCTATGATATATGTAAGCTTACAATCGAGAAATTGGTATGCAAGTTTTGCTTGTGTATATAAATTAAGTGTGCATTTTTTTCTACTTTACGAAAAACAAGGTGACTCTAAAGAAAGTGTACATTTTCCTTCATTTGAAGGACAAGTATCACAAGCTATAAAGCCATGGCTCCTTTCCCAAGTTCTCCCAGGACAAAATTTGGGAAGCCGGAAGCCTTATACACGAGGAAAACAAGTGGACAAGAATTATTCCCCATGGAGGTGTTCCTGCCCAAAGTTAACTAATAGACCAGATTCAACGAACCTGAGTTCCAGTCGACGTATGCAGCTAGCTTTTGTGTCGGTAAGTAATAGCATGCGAGTTCATCATTTTCCTCTACTTTGTGGGTTTTGTGAGCTCCCAGTCAGCAACCACATAACCACGTAGTACATGTCAAATGCCTGCCGGATGCTGCTCAACTCAAGAGCCACAATAGTTGGACACCTCAATCACAATTAGATAAAGCTTAGGGCACCAAATAACGTACTCCTTCCGTCCCATAATATAAGAACATTTTTGACACTACACTAGTGTCAAAAACGTTCTTATATTATGGGACAGAGGGAGTAGATGATATCGTGTTAGTTGTTGTGAAAGCTACATATATGCACACTGCAGTTAGTTATTAGTGAAATCGAGGATTCTTCGTTAATGCTAGTGTTACTAGCTTAACTAAATCAGTTCTAGTAAGAACCCATGAGCATATGGATCACGTACCCATCAATCTATTATTGATGCAACTTTGGTAACCTAATTGGGGCATAAAAAATGGCGACTCACGGTCCACTGCTGTAGTGCTACAAACACTTGTCACGGCCAAGTTGCACTTTTTGGCTGTTGGCCCAGGTCCCTTGTGTTAGGACTTAGGAATAATCTTTTAGGATTAACATAATAGGATCTTAAACTCGAGATTAGAACACCTCTTATGGACTCCCTCCGTCTCATAACATAAGAATCTTTTTGATACAAAAACGTTCTTATATTATGAGACGGAGGGAGTAGAAAATTAGGGACTAACTTGACTGGCAGAAATCATTAGTGGGTAGCCCATGGCTGCACCTTGGGGTCTCCGGCAGTTAAAATATGGCCGGGGAAGAAGGGCAGCACGTAGATGGTGTGGACGTGTAGCAGGAGCGCCGCCGGCACAGCCTTGCGGCGGCAGGCAGTGGAAACGGCCTTCTGAGTCCCCCTAACGGCCTAAAAACACTTGTCATGGCCAAGTCGCACTTTCTGGCTGTTGCCCCAGGTCCCTTGTACGTCGCTCATACATGATACTTTCCGTTGAGAGCACACACATAGCCGTTGAACCGACCGAGTACTTTCCAGCAGTACTTAGACTATATGGTACGTAGTACAGGGACTTAGATTTCGCCGAGACACAAGTGCTTGATCGATTTCTCTTCAGGCTGGCTAGTACGTGAAGCTAGCTTGCACTATTCTCTTTGTCTCATAATAAGAGCGTTATTGACACTTAAATCGATCAAGCACTTGTGTCTCTCGGCGAAATTAAAACTAGTGTCAAAAACGGACTTATATTATGGGACGAAGAACCTCTATATTTCTACACCGGTTGGTCCTCCCCCTCTCGCGACCGCGCCGCCCCTGCGGGCGGCCGACCGCGCCCCGGTCTCTCCCCCCTCCAGCCCACCTCTTCCCCTCCTCCCCGCCGCCGTCACTGGCGCCCGTGTCCGGCCTGGCCCCGGGGTCGCTAGTGGCGGCAGCCCTCCTGCCTTTCCCCTCCCGGTGGCTCTCCGGTGCAGGGCGGAGCTGCACCGGGGGTGCTCCTAGGCGGCGACGGTCTTGCTGGCGGTGGGGTGCCTCGTCGCAGGGCGGGCGAGCGGCTTGACGGCGGCGCCGTCGTTGGCGGCGGGGTGGCGCTGCGGCACATCTTGGCGGCGGAGCTCGGCCCAGATCTAGTCCCTACGGGGCCCATCTGGTCTTGGTCGGGCCGGCGGCGTGATTCCCGGGAGGCGGGGGAGCGGCGTTGCGCGACGGGGGCTGGCGGTGTCGACGCCAGCCTGCTGCAGCACTGCTGGCGGGGCTTAGCAGGCCCGTTTCGGGCCTGGCCGGGCCAGGGGTGGCCTGGTATGCCCCGCTACCGTGTCCGGTCGGCTACCGCGACGGTGCCGGAGGCACGGGCTTCTCGCACGACGGCGGTGGAGGTGGTTCCCTCCCGCTCGGCCTTGGTGCTGCTGCTCTCGTCGTATGGCGCTTCTCTCCGGTCTTCTCGGCCTCGTGTTGGTGCTCGTAGTGAGACGGCGTCGGTTGCGGCGCAACCGCGATGGCGCATTGGGCGGTGGTTTGGTTGGTAGGCTCCGGATGGGTGGTGGTGTTTGGCGTGCGGGAGAAATCCTTGCCGGCTCGTCCGGCTCCAATGCGGTGACACCGGCGGGTGCCACCATTCCTTCTTGAAGGGTGTCGGTGGTAGCCATTCTCCACTTCCCTCTGCGTACCAGGGGAAATCCTAGGACTCGTCCGGGTAGCAGCGTCGTCGACGTTGCATACCTTCTTGGAGGTGCTGCTTGGTACACGGCACTCAAAACCTCGGGCTGTGGTGTAGTGTCTCTGGAGGACGCAACGGTGGCGGGCCTTCCGCGCTTAGTCAAGCTGCCGTTGTTGGCATTTGTTTCTTTTTCTTCTCTTCTTTGGGCTTGTTGTGCTGCTCGCCCCAACATCGCGTGTGTATTGTTGGTTGGTGCTTTGGAATACAAAACGGGAATAAGCCGGTATTATGGGACGAAGGGAGTAGTAGCTAACTACACGCACGTACACCGGCAGCCTTGATCGACCGATCTCGCCTGGCTACGGAACTCACCTATACGCGATGCGGAGTCGCTCCTGTTAATCCCTTTATTTTTGCTTTTTTTCTGGTCTGGTACAAAATGGAGGGTCTTCGTTCTTCTAATTTAGCCTGTGGATTTCGTTTTGCCATGATTTTATTCTTGGAATGGAAGTGATGGATTTCGTATTATTTTCTTTCTGAACATGGGCCTGAGATTTTGCATGTATAACTTGCATGGCCAAACCTGTGGATGACCTGGTCATGAAGATCTAGACAAATTTAAGACAATTTTTTTGATGGAGATGATAATACATAGGGGTGCCTAGAACTCATCTAGCTGAGTTATATTATGGTCTCATTCATGTGATGTAAGCTGAAGTCATGTGTTAGTTGTCCCAGCTTGTTTATTGTTGTCCCAGGCCCGTTTACTGTTATAGTGGACGTGTACAGGGGAGAGCAACTAATTGAGGAGCATTCGTTCTGGAGCCTTCCCAAGGGTCACTTAGATTGGGCTAAGAGTGCGCCACTCAGCCGTCGCCGCGTGTCACGCTCTGGGCGCTTCGTCTGAATTTTGTTTTTATTTTATATTTTCGCACGCGTTTTTTGGTTTTTAGATGATTTTTTCTGGGATTTTTAGTCTTTTCGGTTTTTCATCGGTCTTTCTTAGCTTTTCGACAAAAAATAATTGCATTGGGAAGTATGGCCGTGCCTCATGAAAATGGAAAAAGAAATTGGCTTTGGCGAGAGGCATTGATTTGCTTCCACGAGAAGCACGGCTATGCCTCTGGGAAACGGGGGAAAATGTGTCTTCTTTTTTACCTTGCACGAGAGGTATGGGCGTGCCTCTCGAAAATGAAAAAAATATGGTTTGTTTATTATTATTTTGTTTCCGCGGCATTCGTGTCTCTCGGAAACGGCTTTCGGAAAGGAAAAAAACATGTCCCGAGTGTGGGTTTTCCGTCCGGTTTTTTCGTGAAAATAAAAGTTCGTCAAAATCTATCAACATGGGGATCTAGTTTTGAAAATCTCGACAAAAAGAATCCAACCGCGAAAATGTTTCGTGATTTGGACACACAGTTTAAGAGATAAGACATTTTGAATTAACTGATCTATGAAAAAGGAAAAACTCCCAGTTGCGCGTGCCACTTGTTGCGATTTTGGGAGGGTGATCTTCGGAAGGAATACTTCTTAATTAAAGATTTCGTGTATGAGATTGTCAAATTGTAATAATTCCCGCACAGCCTGTTTGAGATTTTGAGCATGTTCACAAGTCATTGGTGTTAAAAAAATAGCTGGACCATTGACAGACGCGGCGCTGTATCACATGGGTCACAAAAAATTGCCCAAAAAAACCGACACATGGGATCTCAAACTCACGATCAACCACTACAACTGATGGACGTTGGTGTTTACTAAATACCACGAAACGTTAAATAACTATATACCGTGACAGATCAAACAATTAGCACTTTTTCAAAACGTTTCTTGCAAATTGTTACTTTTTTAAACTTGCAAACATCTTTTGAAATCGTCCGAATTTGTTTTTTGAAATTGCGAACAAAATTTGAAAACATGAACATTTTTTGAATTTGCGAAAATATTTTGAAAAAAAAGCGGGATTTTTTTGGAAATTTCCTAACATTTTTTGAAATTGCGAACAAAATGAAAACAAGTGAAAAACATTTGAACACAATAATTATTTTTTCAATTTCTGAACAATGTACGAAAAGCCAGAGTTTTTTTTTACTTCACAGACACTTTTTGAATGCATGAAAAAAAATTAAAGAAGGAATAGTTTTTAAATCTTTGAATGATTTACGAAAAGAAAAACATTTATCGAAATTTAAAAAATATTTTTTGAAAAGTGTGAACATTATTTTAATAAAAAGAACATGGAAAAGAAAACAAAATGCAAAAATGAAAGGAAAAAATAAAAAAGAAAAGGGAGAGAACATGCAGTTACTACCCCCCTTGAAAAAACTTGCAATTGCGGCTACCCTAAAGAAACTTGCAGTTGTGATCGGCCTTTAAAAACTTGGAATTGCAATTACTGTAGAGAAACTTGTAGTTGCGACCGCCCTTTAAAAACATGCAATTGCGACTACCCTAGAGAAATTTGAAGATGCGACAGGCCTTGAAAAGTTGCAATTGCAACTACCTTGAAGAAAGTTGCAGCTACGACCGCCCTTCAAAAAAATTCGGTTGCGGCTACCCTAAAGAAACTTCCAGTTGCGACCGGCCTTCAAAAGTTGCAATTGCGACTACCCTGGAGAAACTTGCAGTTGCTCCAGCCGTAAAAAAAACTTGCAATTGCGACTACCCTAGAAAAACTTGCAGTTGCGACCGGCCTTGAAAGGTTACAATTGCGACTACCCTCACCCCCTGGAAAATTTGCAGTTCCGGCTGAAAGTGCAATCATGCCCTTACACTATGTTTTGATGTTAATGACAATCTACATGTAGGGGACTAACAATGGTTGTCAAGTGAATCTCAGGTGTTGGTCCCCGGTTCGTCAAATTGTGTGTGGATCAAGAGCATACGAAGTGGGTTCTCTCAAGGATGAAGTGTTAAAATGATGTTTCATTTTGTTTCCTTGAGTATAGTATCCCGCACTATTAAGAGGGGATCGATTGGGTTCGTAACAGACTTGCTCTAGTCAAAATACTCCTTTCCATAGTTCTTTTTATCCATTCTTGACTTTGAACCATTCTGTCTCTGGGAGTGCCGGATGTCCGGGCCTCGTGCCGGATGTCCGGGCCGCCCCCCGGATGTCCGGCTCATGCCCCGGATATCTGGCCCTTGCTTTTTCCCTTTCTAGTAGGTTGTCTATTTTTCGCCGGATGTCCGGGTGTTCACCGGATTTCTGGGCCTTCCTATCTCGCCGGATGTCTGGCCCCTATTCCAGATGTTCGGCCCCTTACTGCCCGAAAAACTGATATGGTTCTGTAAACGCTTGTGGGCTCTCCGGATGTCCGGCCATCTTCCGGATGTTCGGGCTTTCCTTTTACGCCGGATGTCCGGGCTTGACCCCCGGATGTCCGGCTCCTCTGGTTCCTACTCTGTTCTGCCCTGTTCTCCAAGTGGCTTGCCAGGCCGAATGTCCGGCCCCTAGCCCGGATGTCCGGCCTGCCCGTTCACATGCACTACAACGGCCATATTTGAGCTCACACTATATATATATATAGCCTTTCTTCCCAACGAGAGAGGTTGACCATTCACTTTGAACAAACCTTAGAACACTTCTCACTCTCTCTCTCTCATTCCTACACACCAAATCTTAGATCCCCAAGGGATTTGAGAGCTTTGGAGAGAAATTGTCCGATCAAGTGATAGATCCACTTCTCCCCCTTCTTTGCTCCCAAGGAATTCGTGATTTGAGCAAGTCTTGAGCTTTTCCCCATCGATCTTATTACTCTTGGAGGTTGGAGACTCCTAGGCGGTAGGAGTCTTTCGGAGAGGAATCGACCTTTGTGATTACCCCCGGAAAAGTTTGTGAGGGTTTGGAGACCACCCCAAGGTCTACCACTAGTGGTTGAGAAACGCCTTTGTGGTGTTGTCTCAAAGGGAGAATAGGGTGAGCCTTCGTGGCGTTGGTGTGCCTTCATGGTAACATCCACCTCTCTAACGGTGACGTAGCTTCCCTCCAAGGAAGTGAACATCGGCATACATCCTCGTCTTGCGGAGTTGCGGTTATTCCTAACCCTAACTCTCTACTTGTGGTTACTTGTCTCTTAGCACTTACTTATATCATATTGTGCTTGTTTACTTACATACTTGTGTTTCTTGTTTATCTTGCTTAACACTTAATACTACACTTACAATTGTTAGGCTCACTTTCATATTCCGCATTAGTGCCTAAAATTGGTAAGTAACAATTAAAATTGTAATTGTACCTATTCACCCCCCCAGGTCCATCTCGATCCTTTCAATTGGTATCAGAGCCTCGTGCTCTATTCTTGTGGCTTAACCGCCCTAGAGCGAGATGAACCCGGATGGGACTCCCCTGGTTGCAGATCCTATGGATAAAGGCGAGGCTTCTTCTGAAGTCAAATCCTTTACATCTGAGGATCTGGAACAGGCCCTTGCTAAGCAAAAAGAGGAGCATGAGGCTTCTCTTGAGGCCTTGGTCCAACTGAGATTAGCCACGTTGTCCATGATGCTTGCACCACACTCGGGTGGTGCGACTTCGAGGCCAACCATGCCTACTTCGTCACTTGGTCAACAACCTCCTAGCAATGAACACACCAGTGTTCCTTGGCTTTATGCAAGACCTCAGGTTGAGAAACCAAGATATAATCCTCAAGCCAAACCTCCTTTACTTAGTGCCACTTCCGATTTTGCTTTGTGGAGAGTTGCTATGCAGGATCATCTTCGACATGGAAACGATGAGATGCTGGAGATCTTGGAGTATGGCTACCATGTGGTTGATCCAAAGAACCCTACACCAAGAGAAATTTATGACAAGAATCTTAATGACACTGCAATCATGTGTATAAGGAGAGGTATGGATGAAAAGCAAAGGAGACCGTTCATACACATCACAAGTGCCAAGGAGCTATGGGAAAGTGTTATACGATCCAAGACTGGCACTTCTACCCTCCGGAGTGCTCAATATGAAATTGCCAAGGGGCAATTGCAAAACTTTTGTATGGAGAAAGGTGAAACCCCCAATCAACTCCATGAGCGCCTCATGACTCTCACTGCCGATATTGAGTCATGTGAGTGTGACAAGACACAAGATGGATTCAACATGACTAAGAGATTCCTTGTGGATAAGTTGCTTCATGCTCTTGCTCCATATCACCATCAAATGGTGTGGGACATAAGACAACACCATACCTTCAAGGAAATGACTACAGATGACATCATATCCACCTTTCAACTATTTGAAGAGTCAAAGGCTAATGCCAGAAAACATCTTGCCATGCATGGTTCCCCATCATCAAAGGTCAATCTTGCATTGAAGGCCAAGCATGTATGTGAAGATGAGCAAAGTGAAGAAGAAGATGATGATGATGATGATGATGAAGATGGTGATGAGATTGAATCCGACGAGGGCCCTTCATATGAAGACATGGCTCTCTTTGTCAAGAAGTTTAGCGCGGGAAAATTCAAGGGAAGATTTCAAAAGAAGAAAGTAAGAAAATGCTACAACTGTGAGGAAACCAACCACTTCTCCAAGGAGTGCCCTTATGAGAAGAGAGAAGATAAACCAAGGTTTTCCAAGACCTTTCCTAAGAAGAAATTGCCAAATCCTTTGAACTCCATGTTGGAAATATGCCCTAGAGGCAATAATAAAAATGTTGTTATTATATTTCCTTGTTCATGATAATTGTCTTTTATTCATGCTATAACTGTATTATCCGGAAATCGTAATACACGTGTGAATACATAGACCACAATATGTCCCTAGTGAGCCTCTAGTTGACTAGCTCGTTGTGATCAACAGATAGTCATGGTTTCCTGGCTATGGACATTGGATGTCGTTGATAACGGGATCACATCATTAGGAGAATGATGTGATGGACAAGACCCAATCCTAAGACTAGCACAAAAGATCGAGTAGTTCATTTGCTAGAGCTTTGCCAATGTCAAGTATCTTTTCCTTAGACCATGAGATTGTGCAACTCCCGGATACCGTAGGAATGCTTTGGGTGTACCAAACGTCACAACGTAACTGGGTGGCTATAAAGGTGCATTACAGGTATCTCCGAAAGTGTCTGTTGGGTTGGCACGAATCGAGACTGGGATTTGTCACTCCGTGTAAACGGAGAGGTATCTCTGGGCCCACTCGGTAGGACATCATCATATGCGCAATGTGACCAAGGAGTTGATCACGGGATGATGTGTTACGGAACGAGTAAAGTGACTTGCCGGTAACGAGATTGAACAAGGTATTGAATACCGACGATCGAATCTCGGGCAAGTAACATACCGATAGACAAAGGGAATTGAATACGGGATCGATTGAGTCCTTGACATCGTGGTTCATCCGATGAGATCATCGTGGAACATGTGGGAGCCATCATGGGTATCCAGATCCCGCTGTTGGTTGTTGACCGGAGAACGTCTCGGTCATGTCTACATGTCTCCCGAACCCGTAGGGTCTACACACTTAAGGTTCGATGACGCTAGGGTTATAAAGGAAGCTTGTATGTGGTTACCGAATGTTGTTCGGAGTCCCGGATGAGATCCCGGACGTCACGAGGAGTTCCGGAATGGTCCGGAGGTAAAGATTTATATATAGGAAGTCCTGTTTCGGCCATCGGGACAAGTTTCGGGGTCATCGGTATTGTACCGGGACCACCGGAAGGGTCCCGGGGGCCCACCGGGTGGGGCCACCTGCCCCGGGGGGCCACATGGGCTGTAGGGGGTGCGCCTTGGCCTACATGGGCCAAGGGCACCAGCCCCAAGAGGCCCATGCGCCAAGAGAAGGAAAAAAAAGGGAGAGTCCTAAAGGGGGAAGGCACCTCCGAGGTGCCTTGGGGAGGATGGACTCCTCCCCATCCTTAGCCGCACCCCTTCCTTGGAGGAGGGGGCAAGGCTGCGCCTCCCCCCTCTCCCTTGGCCCTATATATAGTGGGGAAAAGGAGGAGCAATCATACCTAAGGCCTTTGGTTGCCTCCCTCTCCCTCCCGTGACACATCTCCTCTCCCGTAGGTGCTCGGTGAAGCCCTGCAGGATTGCCACGCTCCTCCATCACCACCACGCCGTTGTGCTGCTGTTGGATGGAGTCTTCCTCAACCTCTCCCTCTCTCCTTGCTGGATCAAGGCGTGGGAGACGTCACCGGGCTGTACGTGTGTTGAACGCGGAGGTGCCGTCCGTTCGGCACTTGATCATCGGTGATCTGAATCACGACGAGTGCGACTCCATCAACCCCGTTCACTTGAACGCTTCCGCTTAGCGATCTACAAGGGTATGTAGATGCAAACTCTCCTCTCCTTTCTACTCGTTGCTGGTCTCTCCATAGATAGATCTTGGTGTTACGTAGGAAAAATTTTGAATTTCTGCTACGTTCCCCAACAGTGGCATCATGAGCTAGGTCTATTGCGTAGATTCTTTGCACGAGTAGAACACAAAGTAGTTGTGGGCGTTGATGTTGTTCAATATGCTTACCGTTACTAGTCCAATCTTGTTTCGACGGTATTGTGGGATGAAGCGGCCCGGACCGACCTTACACGTACTCTTACGTGAGACAGGTTCCACCGATTGACATGCACTTGGTGCATAAGGTGGCTAGCGGGTGCCGGTCTCTCCCACTTTAGTCGGAACAGATTCGATGAAAAGGGTCCTTATGAAGGGTAAATAGCAATTGGCATATCTCGTTGTGGTCTTGCGTAGGTAAGAAACGTTCTTGCTAGAAACCCATAGCAGCCACGTAAAACATGCAACAACAATTAGAGGACGTCTAACTTGTTTTTGCAGGGTATGCTATGTGATGTGATATGGCCAAAAGGATGTGATGAATGATATATGTGATGTATGAGATTGATCATGTTCTTGTAATAGGATTCACGACTTGCATGTCGATGAGTATGACAACCGGCAGGAGCCATAGGAGTTGTCTTTATTTTTTGTATGACCTGCGTGTCATTGAAGAACGCCATGTAAACTACTTTACTTTATTGCTAAACGCGTTAGTCATAGAAGTAGAAGTAGTCGTTGGCGTGACAACTTCATGAAGACACGATGATGGAGATCATGATGATGGAGATCATGGTGTCAAGCCGGTGACGATGATGATCATGGAGCCCCGAAGATGAAGATCAAAGGAGCTATATGATATTGGCCATATCATGTCACTACTCTATTTGATTGCATGTGATGTTTATCATGTTTATGCATCTTGTTTGCTTAGAACGACGGTAGTAAATAAGATGATCCCTTACAAAATTTCAAGAAGTGTTCTCCCCTAACTGTGCACCGTTGCTACAGTTCGTCGCTTCTAAGCACCACGTGATGATCGGGTGTGATGGATTCTTACGTTCACATACAACGGGTGTAAGACAGTTTTACACAGCGAAAACACTTAGGGTTAACTTGACGAGCCTAGCATGTGCAGACATGGCCTCGGAACACGGAGACCGAAAGGTCGAGCATGAGTCGTATAGTAGATACGATCAACATGAAGATGTTCACCGATGATGACTAGTCCGTCTCACGTGATGATCGGACACGGCCTAGTTTGACTCGGATCATGTAATCACTTAGATGACTAGAGGGGTGTCTATCTAAGTGGGAGTTCATAAGATGAACTTAATTATCCTGAACATAGTCAAAAGACCTTTTGCAAATTATGTCATAGCTCACGCTATAGTTCTACTATTTAGATATGTTCCTAGAGAAAATATAGTTGAAAGTTGATAGTAGTGATTATGCGATCAGTAGAAAGCTTATGTCCTTAATGCATCGCTCAGTGTGCTGAACCCCAAACGTCGTTTGTGGATGTTTCGAACATCGAACATACACGCTTTGATTACTACGTGATAGTTCAGTTAAATGGTTTAAGTAGAGGCACCAAAGACGTTTTCGAAACGTCGCGGAACATATGAGATGTTTCGAGGGCTGAAATTGGGATTTCAGGCTCGTACCCACGTCAAGAGGTATGAGACCTCCGACAATTTTCTTAGCCTACAAACTAAGGGAGAAAAGCTCAATCGTTGAGCTTGTGCTCAGATTGTCTGAGTACAACAATCACTTGAATCAAGTGGGAGTTGATCTTCCAGATGAAATAGTGATAGTTTCTCCGAAGTCATTACCACCAAGCTGCTAGAGCTTCGTGATGAACTATAACATATTAGGGATAGATATGATGATCCTTGAGGTATTCGCGTTGTTTGACATCGCGAAAGTAGAAATCAAGAAGGAGCATCAATTGTTGATGGTTGATGAAACCACTAGTTTCAAGAAGGGCAAGGGAAAAAAGGGATACTTCATGAAACGGCAAATCAGCTGCTGCACCAATGAAGAAACCCGAGGTTGAACCCAAACCCGAGACTAAGTGCTTCTGTAAATAAGGGGAACAACCACTGGAGCAGGATTACCCTAGATACTTGGTAGATGAGAAGGCTGGCAAGGTCGATAGAAGTATATTGGATATACATTATGTTAATGTGTACTTTACTAGTACTCCTAGTAGCACCAGGGTATTAGATACCGGTTCAGTTGCTAAGTGTTAGTAACTCGAAATAAAAGCTATGGAATAAACGGAGACTAGCTAAAGGTGAGATGACGATATGTGTTGGAAATATTTCCAAGGTTGATCAAATATCGTACGCTCCCTCTACCATCGAGATTGGTGTTTGCGTTGAGCATAGACATGATTGGATTATGTCTATCGAAATACGGTTATTCATTTAAGGAGAATAATGGTTACTCTGTTTATTTGAATAATACCTTCAATGGTCTTACACCTGAAATGAATGGTTTATTGAATCTCGATCGTAGTGATACACATGTTCATGCCAAAAGATAGTAGTGATAGTACCACCTACTTGTGGCACTGCCATGTAAGTCATAATGGTATAAAACACATGAAGAAGCTCCATGTTGATGGATCTTTGGACTCACTCGTTTTTGAAAAGTTTGAGACATGCGAACCATGTCTATTGGTATATATGCATGAAGAAACTCCATGCAAATGGATCGTTTGGACTCACTTGATTTTGAATCACTTGAGATATGCAAATCATACCACATAGGCAAGATGACTGAAAAGCCTTGGTTTCAGTAAGATGGAACAAGATAGCAACTCGTTGGAAGTAACACATTTTGATGTGTGCAGTCCAATGAGTGTTGAGGCGTGCAGTGAATATCGTTATGTTCTTACTTCACAGAATGATTTGAGTAGATGTTGAGTATATTTACTTGATGAAACACAAGTCTGAATTATTGAATGGTTCAAGTAATTTCAGAGTGAAGTAGCAGATCATTGTGACAAGAGGATAAAATGTCTATGATATGATCATAGAGATGAATATCTGAGTTACGAGTTTTGACACACAATTAAGACATTGTGGAAATTGTTTCGCAATTAATACCGCCTGGAACACCATAGTGTGATGGTGTGTCCGAACATCATAGTTGCACCCTATTGGATATGGTGCGTACCATGATGTCTCTTATCGAATTACCACTATTGTTCATGGGTTAGGCATTAGAGACAACCACATTCACTTTAAATAGGGCACCACGTAATTCCGTTGAGATGACACCGTATGAATTATGGTTTAGAGAAACCTAAGTTGTCGTTTCTTAAAAGTTTGGGGCTGCGACGCTTATATGAAAAAGTTTCAGGTTGATAAGCTCGAACCCAAAGCGGATAAAATGCATCTTCATAGGAAACCCAAAACAGTTGGGTATACCTCCTAATTCAGATCCGAAAGCAATATGGATTGTTTCTAGAATCGGGTCCTTTCTCGAGGAAAAGTTTCTCTCGAAAGAATTGAGTGGGAGGATGGTGGAGACTTGATGAGGTTATTGAACCGTCTCTTCAACAAGTGTGTAGCAGGGCACAGGAAGTTGTTCCTGTAGCACCTACACCAATTGAAGTGGAAGCTTATGATATTGATCATGAAACTTCGGATCAAGTCACTACCAAACCTCGTGGGATGACAAGGATGCGTACTACTTCAGAGTGGTACGTAATCCTGTCTTGGAAGTCATGTTGCTAGACAACAATGAACCTACGAGCTATGGAGAAGCGATGGTGGGCCCGAATTCCTACAAATGGTTAGAGGCCATAAAATCCGAGAACGGATCCATGGACTTTGGTGTACTTGCCCGATGATCGGCAAGCCATTAAGATAAATGGATCTTTAAGAAGAAGACGGACGTGGATGGTAATGTCACCGTCTATGAAGCTCGACTTGTGGAGAAGAGTTTTTCACAAGTTCAAGGAGTTGACTACGATGAGATTTTCTCATCCGTAGCGATGCTTAAGTCCGTCGGAATCATGTTAGCATTAGCTGCATTTATGAAATCTGGCAGATGGATGTCAAAACGAGTTTCCTTACCAGTTTCGTAAGGAAAGGTTGTATGTAATACAATCAGAAAGGTTTTGTCGATCCTAAGGATGCTAAAAGGTATGCTAGCTCCAGCAATCCTTCTAAGGACTGGAGTAAGCATCTCGGAGTTGGAATGTACGCTTTGATGAGATGATCAAAGATTTTGGATTTATACAAAGTTTATGAGAAACTTGTATTTCCAAAGAAGTGAGTGGGAGCACTATAGAATTTCTGATGAGTATATGTTGATCGGAAATGATGTAGAATTTCTAGAAAGCATATAGGGTTATTTGAAAGGTGTTTTTCAATAGAAAACCTGGATTAAGCTACTTGAACATTGAGCATCGAGATCTATAAGGATAGATCAAAATGCTTAATAATACTTTCAAATGAGCACATACCTTGACATGATCTTGAAGGTGTTCAAGATGGACCAGTCAAAGAAGGAGTTCTTGCCTGAGTTGTAAGGTACGAAGTCAAGACTTAAAGCTCGACCATGGCAGAATAGAGAGAAAGGACGAAGGTCGTCCCCTATGCTTAAGACGTAGGCTCTTCAGTATGCTATGATGTGTACCGCACCTGAAGTGTGCCTTGCCATGAGTCAGTCAAGGGGTACAAGAGTGATCCAAGAATGGCTCACAGGACAGCGGTCAAAGTTATCCTTAGTAACTAGTGGACTAAGGAATTTTTCTCGATTATGGAGGTGGTAAAAGAGTTCGTCGTAAAGGTTACGGCGATGCAAGCTTAACACCTATCCGGATAGCTCTAAGTAGAGATACCGGATACGTACAATGGGGCAACAATTTAGAATAGTTGCAAGTAGAACAGTTATTTGGAATAGCTCCAAATAGAGCGTGGTAGCTGCATCTAGGAGATGACATAGAGATTTGTAAAGCACACACGGATCTGAAAGGTTCGGACCTATTGACTAAAACCTCTCTCACAAGCAACATGATCAAACATAAAACTCATTGAGTGTTAATCACATAGTGATGTGAACTAGACTACTGACTCTAGTAAACTCTTGGGTATTAGTCACATGGCGATGTGACCTGTGAGTGTTAATCACATGGCGATGTGAACTAGATTATTGACTCTAGTGCAAGTGGGAGACTGTTGGAAATATGCCCTAGAGGCAATAATAAAAATGTTATTATTATATTTCCTTGTTCATGGTAATTGTCTTTTATTCATGCTATAATTGTATTATCCGGAAATCGTAATACACGTGTGAATACATAGACCACAATATGTCCCTAGTGAGCCTCTAGTTGACTAGCTCGTTGTGATCAACGGATAGTCATGGTTTCCTGGCTATGGACATTGGATGTCATTGATAACGGGATCACATCATTAGGAGAATGATGTGATGGACAAGACCCAATCCTAAGACTAGCACAAAAGATCGAGTAGTTCATTTGCTAGAGCTTTGCCAATGTCAAGTATCTTTTCCTTAGACCATGAGATTGTGCAACTCCCGGATACCGTAGGAATGCTTTGGGTGTACCAAACGTCACAACGTAACTGGGTGGCTATAAAGGTGCATTACAGGTATCTCCGAAAGTGTCTGTTGGGTTGGCACGAATCGAGACTGGGATTTGTCACTCCGTGTAAACGGAGAGGTATCTCTGGGCCCACTCGGTAGGACATCATCATATGCGCAATGTGACCAAGGAGTTGATCATGGGATGATGTGTTACGGAACGAGTAAAGTGACTTGCCGGTAACGAGATTGAACAAGGTATTGAATACCGACGATCGAATCTCGGGCAAGTAACATACCGATAGACAAAGGGAATTGAATACGGGATCGATTGAGTCCTTGACATCGTGGTTCATCCGATGAGATCATCGTGGAACATGTGGGAGCCATCATGGGTATCCAGATCCCGCTGTTGGTTGTTGACCGGAGAACGTCTCGGTCATGTCTGCATGTCTCCCGAACCCGTAGGGTCTACACACTTAAGGTTCGATGACGCTAGGGTTATAAAGGAAGCTTGTATGTGGTTACCGAATGTTGTTCGGAGTCCCGGATGAGATCCCGGACGTCACGAGGAGTTCCGGAATGGTCCGGAGGTAAAGATTTATATATAGGAAGTCCTGTTTCGGCCATCGGGACAAGTTTCGGGGTCATCGGTATTGTACCGGGACCACCGGAAGGGTCCCGGGGGCCCACCGGGTGGGGCCACCTGCCCCGGGGGGCCACATGGGCTGTAGGGGGTGCGCCTTGGCCTACATGGGCCAAGGGCACCAGCCCCAAGAGGCCCATGCGCCAAGAGAAGGAAAAAAAAGGGAGAGTCCTAAAGGGGGAAGGCACCTCCGAGGTGCCTTGGGGAGGATGGACTCCTCCCCATCCTTAGCCGCACCCCTTCCTTGGAGGAGGGGGCAAGGCTGCGCCTCCCCCCTCTCCCTTGGCCCTATATATAGTGGGGAAAAGGAGGAGCAATCATACCTAAGGCCTTTGGTTGCCTCCCTCTCCCTCCCGTGACACATCTCCTCTCCCGTAGGTGCTCGGTGAAGCCCTGCAGGATTGCCACGCTCCTCCATCACCACCACGCCGTTGTGCTGCTGTTGGATGGAGTCTTCCTCAACCTCTCCCTCTCTCCTTGCTGGATCAAGGCGTGGGAGACGTCACCGGGCTGTACGTGTGTTGAACGCGGAGGTGCCGTCCGTTCGGCACTTGATCATCGGTGATCTGAATCACGACGAGTGCGACTCCATCAACCCCGTTCACTTGAACGCTTCCGCTTAGCGATCTACAAGGGTATGTAGATGCAAACTCTCCTCTCCTTTCTACTCGTTGCTGGTCTCTCCATAGATAGATCTTGGTGTTACGTAGGAAAATTTTTGAATTTCTGCTACGTTCCCCAACACTCCAAGCTCAAGAAGAGAGATGGGAAAGCAATGGTTGCTCAAGAAGAATCCGATCCGGATGATGTTAGTGGTGTTGCCAAAGTTGCTTAAGACTCTCAAAACACTTTGAGGTTAGTAAACAAGAGTGGTGACGTGGTCACTTACAACTACATGAAAGATTACAAGGGCAACGCTCACAGTGTTTAATGGCAAAGGCCATGATAGAAGATGGAGAGGACCAAATCTCTCCTGACAAGGTCAAGGTAACTCCACGATCAAATCCTCCTCTTTTCACTCCTTCTACTCCTAGTGATGAGTATCTTGATGCGGAGGATAGCTATGAGGATGATGATCTAGATGATCCTATGCTTGCTAAACTTAATAAGTTCATGTGTTCCCTCAAAGGAAAGAAGCTCACTATGTTTCGCATGCTTATGGAGATGGTGAGTAAGCACACCATCACCATTAAGGAACTCGAAACCCTCGTCACCGAGGAAAAGGAAAAATGTAAAATCCTTGAGCGAAAAGTTCAATATGAGGAAATACGAAATGATGAACTATGCTTAAAAATTGGTGCAAATATTGATGTTCATACTAATGATCTTGCCTCCTTAAAAAAGGCTATTGACTCTTGCGAAGAGTTGATGAATGATAAATGTAAGCTTGTGAAGTCTCATGCTTCTCTCTCTAAGGATTGTGAGCTTCTATCCGTGTCTCTCAAGACTAAGGAAGGAGAGCTCACCGTTCTTACAAAGAGTTTTGAAACGCTCAAACTTACTTATCTTGAAACTCTAGCCAAGGGTTACTCTTCTCCTATTATAAATGTTGATGCTTGTACTACTAACTCTAGTAGTGATCTAGCATCTATTCTTCAGGAAAATCGATTTCTCAAGGCTCAAGTCGAGAAAGGTCTCATGACATGTGCTCAAGGGCAAAAGAATCTTGATGAGATATTGAGTCAACACAATGAGGTGTTTGCCAAAGAGGGACTTGGGTTTGACCCAAGCACAAGCAAGAAGAAGACGCCCTCTCAAAAGTGCACAACCCCTCTAAAGGAAACATTTGTACGAGAAGGGCACAAGGAGAAAGGTAAGGTTGTGAGTGGGAAGGCCACAAGGGTCATGCCCACTCTCAACAAGCCTAAAGAGTTCATGCCTCCATCCTATGTACTTCGTAAGACTAAGGATGGAGAAGTCTTTGCAAAATTTGTTGGTCCTCGAAATGCATTCCGGTTTTATGCTATTTGGGTCCCTAAGACCCTTGTGACTAACTTGAGAGGTCCCATTGCAAAATGGGTGCCTCTAACCAAGTCTTAATTGTGTGTAGGTTGACTTCTCCGGTGGAGTGAAATGGGTGATTGATAGTGGATGTACAAATCATATGATCGGAGATAGCAAATTGCTCTACGATTTCATGGAAGCTATTCAACCATTTATGAGCATTATGTTTGGTGGAGGTTCAAAAGGACAGGTACTCGGGTTGGGCAAGGTGGCCATCACAAATGACATGTCGCTTGCAAATGTCATGCTTGTCCAATCCCTTAAATACCACTTGCTTTCTGTTCGCCAATTGGCTTCTTTTGGTTATGATACACTCTTTGGACTAACGGATGTGAAAGTCTTTAAGAGAGATACTCTCGAAGTGGCCTTTGTTGGAGTGTTGGATGGCAACCTTTACACGGTTGATTTCTCGAAAGAGAGCACATTCCATGCAACTTGTCTAATGGCCAAGGCTGACAAGGGGTGGCTATGGCATCGCCGGCTAGCCCATGTCGGCATGAGAAATCTTCAAGATCTCTTAAAGGGGAATCACATCCTTGGACTAACCAATGTCTCTTTTGAGAAAGATCGTGTGTGTAGTGCATGCATAGCTGGGAAGCAACATCAATCAAAGCACCCACCCAAGAACATAGTATCTACTTCAAGGCCCCTGGAGCTCCTTCATGTGGATCTTTTTGGGCCTCCTTCATGGGATAGTCTTGGTGGGAAAAAGTATGGGCTTGTCATTGTTGATGATTACTCAAGATATACATGGGTGTTCTTCCTCAAGTCCAAGGACGAAACCAAGATCACCTTCATTGATTTTGCCAAGCAAGCCCAACGCAAGTTTGACAAAGAAATCCTGGCAATAAGAAGTGACAATGGCTCTGAGTTCAAGAACTATACCTTGGAAGAATTCCTTAGTGATGAAGGAATTGAGCATCAATATTCAGCTCCATACACTCCTCAGCAAAATGGTGTAGCCGAAAGGAAGAACCGTACACTTGTAGAGATGGCAAGATCCATGCTGGATGAATACAAGTCACCACATAGTTTTGGGCCAAAGTTGTCAACACCGCATGCCATGCATCAAACTGGCTCTTCCTCCGCCTATATTGGAAAAGACTCCATATGAGCTTCTAATTGGGAACAAGCCAAATGTAAAGTACTTTCGTGTATTTGGGTGCAAATGTTTCATCCTCAACAAAAGAGAACGGTTAGGAAAATTTCAATCCAAAACAATTGAGGGTATATTTGTTGGCTATGGATCAAACTCTCACGCCTATAGAGTCTATAACAAATCCAATAGATGTGTTGTAGAAACTTGTGACATGGTGTTTGATGAATTTAATGGCTCCCATGGGGAGCAAGTTGATCTAAGTGATGCAGGTGAAGAAGATTCTTCTCAAGACATTTTGACCATGGGTGTTGGTGCACTTCTTCCTATGGAACAGGAACCTCATGATGATGAAGAAGAAGATGGAAGTCTCACACATCATCAAACTACTTCAACACCCATACCATCACAAGCTCCTAGTGCTAAACAAATGCCCTTAGTGTTGGAAATATGCCCTAGAGGCAATAATAAAAGCATTATTATTATATTTCCTTGTTCATGATAATTGTCTTTATTCATGCTATAATTGTGTTATCCGGAAATCGTAATACATGTGTGAATAACAGACATCAACATGTCCCTAGTGAGCCTCTAGTTGACTAGCTCGTTGATCAACAGATAGTCATGGTTTCCTGACTATGGACACTGGATGTCATTGATAACGAGATCACATCATTAGGAGAATGATGTGATGGACAAGACCCAATCCTAAACATAGCACAAGATCGTATAGTTCGTTTGCTAGAGTTTTCCAATGTCAAGTATCTTTTCCTTAGACCATGAGATCGTGTAACTCCCGGATACCGTAGGAGTGCTTTGGGTATGCCAAACGTCACAACGTAACTGGGTGACTATAAAGGTAGACTACGGGTATCTCCGAAAGTGTCTGTTGGGTGACATGGATCAAGACTGGGATTTGTCACTCCGTATGACGGAGAGGTATCACTGGGCCCACTCGGTAATGCATCATCATAATGATCTCAGAGTGACCAAGTGTCTGGTCACGGGATCATGCATTACGGTACGAGTAAAGTGACTTGCCGGGAACGAGATTGAACGAGGTATTGGGATACCGACGATCGAATCTCGGGCAAGTAACATATCGATAGACAAAGGGAATAGCGTACGGGGTTGATAGAATCCTCGACATCGTGGTTCATCCGATGAGATCATCGTGGAGCATGTGGGAGCCAACATGGGTATCCAGATCCCGCTGTTGGTTATTGACCGGAGAGTCGTCTCGGTCATGTCTGCTTGTCTCCCGAACCCGTAGGGTCTACACACTTAAGGTTCAGTTACGCTAGGGTTGTAGGGATATGTATATGCAGTAACCCAAATGTTGTTCGGAGTCCCGGATGAGATCCCGGACGTCACGAGGAGTTCCGGAATGGTCCGGAGGTAAAGATTTATATATGGGAAGTCCTGTTTCAGGCATCGGGACAAGTTTCGGGGTTATCAGTATTGTACCGGGACCACCGGAAGGGTCCCGGGGGTCCACCGGGTGGGTCCACCTGTCCCGGGGGGCCACATGGGCTGTAGGGGGTGCGCCTTGGCCTAATGGGCCAAGGGCACCAGCCCCACATAGGCCCATGCGCCTAGGGTTTGAAAGGGGAAGAGTCCTAGGAGGGGAAGGCACCTCCTAGGTGCCTTGGGGGGGAGGGAAACCCCCCTTGGCCGCCGCACCCCCTAGGAGATTGGATCTCCTAGGGCCGGCCACCCCCCCTTGGCCCTCCTATATATAGTGGGGGAGAGGAGGGACTTCATACCTGAACGCCTTGGCCTTTGGTTGCCTCCTTCTCCCTCCCCAACACCTCCTTCACCTCCATAGTGCTTAGCGAAGCTCTGCCGGAGTACTACAGCTCCATCAACACCACGCCGTCGTGCTGCTGCTGGTGCCATCTCCCTCAACCTCTCCTCCCTCCCTTGCTGGATCAAGAAGGAGGAGACGTGGCTGTTCCGTACGTGTGTTGAACGCGGAGGTGCCGTCCGTTCGGCGCTGGTCATCGGTGATTTGGATCACGTCGAGTACGACTACATCATCACCGTTCTTTTGAACGCTTCCGCTCGCGATCTACAAAGGTATGTAGATGCATCTAATCACTCGTTGCTAGATGAACTCCTAGATGATCTTGGTGAAATGAGTAGGAAAATTTTTGTTTTCTGCAACGTTCCCCAACAGTGGCATCATGAGCTAGGTCTATGCGTAGTTCTTCTTGCGCGAGTAGAACACAATTTGTTGTGGGCGTAGATTTGTCAACTTTCTTGCCGTTACTAGTCCTTTCTTGCTTCAGCGGTATTGTGGGATGAAGCGGCCCGGACCAACCTTACACGTACGCTTACGTGAGACCGGTTCCACCGACTAACATGCACTAGTTGCATAAGGTGGCTGGTGGGTGTCTGTCTCTCCTACTTTAGTTGGAGCGGAATCGATGAACAGGGTCCTTATGAAGGGTAAATAGAAGTTGACAAATCACGTTGTGGCTTTAACGTAGGTAAGAAAACGTTCTTGCTAGAACCCTAATTCAGCCACCTAAAACTTGCAACAACAATTAGAGGACGTCTAACTTGTTTTTGCAGCAAGTGGTTTGTGATATGATATGGCCAAAGTTGTGATGAATGATGAATGATCTATATGTGATGTATGAGATGTTCATGCTATTGTAATAGGATTCACGACTTGCATGTCGATGAGTATGACAACCGGCAGGAGCCATAGGAGTTGTCTTTATTCTTTTAATGACCTGCGTGTCATCAAGAAACGCCATGTAAATTACTTTACTTTATTGCTAAACGCGTTAGCCATAGTAGTAGAAGTAATAGTTGGCGAGCAACTTCATGGAGACACGATGATGGGGATCATGATGATGGAGATCATGGTGTCAAGCCGGTGACAAGATGATCATGGAGCCCCAAGATGGAGATCAAAGGAGCTATGTGATAATGGCCATATCATGTCACGTTTATTATTTGATTGCATGTGATGTTTATCATGTTTTGCATCTTGTTTACTTAGAACGACGGTAGTAAATAAGATGATCCCTCACAATAAATTCAAGAAGTGTTCCCCCTAACTGTGCACCGTTGCGACAGTTCGCTGTTTCAAAACACCACGTGATGATCGGGTGTTTTATTCAGACGTTCACATACAACGGGTGTAAGACAGATTTACACATGCAAACACTTAGGTTGACTTGACGAGCCTAGCATGTACAGACATGGCCTCGGAACACAGAAGACCGAAAGGTCGAGCATGAGTCATATAGAAGATACGATCAACATGAAGATGTTCACCGATGTTGACTAGTCCGTCTCACGTGATGATCGGACACGGTCTAGTTTAACTCGGATCATGTAATACTTAGATGACTAGAGGGATGTCTAATCTAAGTGGGAGTTCACTAATAATTTGATTAGTTGAACTTAATTATCATGAACTTAGTCTAAAATCTTTGCAATATGTCTTGTAGATCAAATGGCCAACGTAGTCCTCAACTTCAACGCGTTCCTAGAGAAAACTAAGCTGAAAGACGATGGCAGCAACTATACGGACTAGGTCCGGAACCTGAGGATCATCCTCATAGCTGCCAAGAAAGATTATGTCCTACAAGCACCGCTTGGTGACGCACCCGTTCTCCCTGCAGAACAAGATGTTATGAACGTTTGGCAGGCACGTTTCGATGACTACTCCCTCGTTCAGTGCGGCATGCTTTACAGCCTAGAGCCGGGGCTCCAAAAGCGTTTTGAGAGACATGGAGCATATGAGATGTTCGAAGAGCTGAAAATGGTTTTCCAAGCTCATGCCCGGGTCGAGAGATATGAAGTCTCCGACAAATTCTTCAGCTGTAAGATGGAGGAAAACAGTTCTGTCAGTGAGCACATACTCACTATGTCTGGGTTGCATAACCGCTTGACTCAGCTGGGAGTTAATCTCCCGGATGATGCGGTCATTGACAGAATCCTCCAGTCGCTTACACCAAGCTACAAGAGCTTTGTGATGAAATTCAATATGCAGGGGATGGAAAAAACCATTCCTGAGGTATTTGCTATGCTGAAATCAGCAGAGGTAGAAGTCAGGAAGGAACATCAAGTGTTGATGGTCAATAAAACCACTAAGTTCAAGAAAGGCAAGGGTAAAAAGAACTTCAAGAAGGACGGCAAGGAGGTTGCCGCGCCCGGCAAGCAAGCTGCCGGGAAGAAGCCAAAGAATGGACCCAAGCCCGAGACTGAGTGCTTTTATTGCAAGGGAAGCGGTCACTGGAAGCGGAACTGCCCTAAGTACTTAGCGGATAAGAAGGCCGGCAAAACGAAAGGTATATGTGATATACATGTAATTGATGTGTACCTTACTAGTGCCCGTAGTGGCTCCTGGGTATTTGATACCGGTGCAGTTGCTCACATTTGTAACTCAAAGCAGGGGCTGCGGAATAAGCGGAAACTGGCAAAGGACGAGGTGACGATGCACGTCGGGAATGGTTCCAAGGTCAATGTGATCGTCGTCGGCACGCTACCTCTGCATCTCCCTTCGGGATTAGTTTTAAACCTTAATAATTGTTATTTAGTGCCAGCTTTGAGCATGAACATTGTATCGGGATCTCGTTTAATTCGAGATGGCTACTCTTTTAAATCTGAGAATAATGGTTGTTCCATTTTTATGAGAGATATGTTTTATGGTCATGCTCCTATGGTGAATGGTTTATTCTTTATGAATCTCGAACGTGATGCTACACATGTTCATAATGTGAGTACCAAAAGAAGTAAGGTTGATAATGATAGTCCCACATACTTGTGGCACTGCCGCCTTGGTCACATAGGTGTCAAACGCATGAAGAAGCTCCATGCTGATGGACTTTTAGAGTCTCTTGATTATGAATCATTTGACACGTGCGAACCATGCCTTATGGGTAAAATGACCAAGACTCCGTTCTCAGGAACAATGGAGCGAGCAACCGACTTATTGGAAATCATACATACTGATGTGTGCGGTCCGATGAGTGTTGAGGATCGCGGTGGCTATCGTTATGTTCTCACTCTCACTGATGATTTAAGTAGGTATGGGTATATCTACTTAATGAAACACAAGTCTGAAACCTTTGAAAAGTTCAAGGAATTTCAGAGTGAGGTTGAAAATCAACGTGACAGGAAAATCAAGTTTCTACGATCAGATCGTGGAGGAGAATACTTGAGTCACGAGTTTGGGGCACACTTAAGAAAATGTGGAATAGTTTCACAACTCACGCCGCCTGGAACACCTCAGCGTAATGGTGTGTCCGAACGTCGTAATCGCACTCTGTTAGATATGGTGCGATCTATGATGTCTCTTACCGATTTACCGCTTTCTTTTTGGGGCTATGCTTTAGAGACTGCCGCATTCACTTTAAATAGGGCTCCGTCGAAATCCGTTGAGACGACACCGTATGAATTATGGTTTGGGAAGAAACCTAAGCTGTCGTTTCTAAAAGTTTGGGGATGCGATGCTTATGTCAAGAAACTTCAACCTGAAAATCTCGAACCCAAGTCGTAAAAATGCGTCTTCATAGGATACCCAAAAGAAACTATTGGGTACACCTTCTACCTCAGATCCGAAGGCAAGATCTTTGTTGCCAAGAATGGGTCCTTTCTGGAGAAAGAGTTTCTCTCGAAAGAAGTAAGTGGGAGGAAAGTAGAGCTTGATGAAGTATTACCTCTTGAACCGGAAAATGGCGCAACTCAAGAAAATGCTCCTGAGGTGCCTGCACCGACTAGAGAGGAAGTTAATGAAAATGATCAAGATACTTCTGATCAAGCCCCTACTGAAATTCGAAGGTCCACAAGGACACGTTCCGCACCAGAGTGGTACGGCAACCCTGTCTTGGAAATCATGCTGTTAGACAATGGTGAACCTTCGAACTATGAAGAAGCGATGGCGGGCCCGGATTCTGACAAATGGCTGGAAGCCATGAAATCCGAGATAGGATCCATGTATGAAAACAAAGTATGGACTTTGACTGACTTGCCCGTTGAGCGGCGAGCCATAGAAAATAAATGGATCTTTAAGAGGAAGACAGACGCGGATGGTAATGTGACCATCTATAAAGCTCGGCTTGTCGCTAAGGGTTATCGACAAGTTCAAGGGGTTGACTACGATGAGACTTTCTCACCGGTAGCGAAGCTGAAGTCCGTCCGAATCATGTTAGCAATTGCCGCATTCTATGATTACGAAATATGGCAAATGGACGTCAAAACGGCATTCCTTAATGGTTTCCTTAAGGAAGAATTGTATATGATGCAGCCGGAAGGTTTTGTCGATCCTAAGAATGCTGACAAAGTGTGCAAGCTCCAACGCTCGATTTATGGGCTGGTGCAAGCATCTCGGAGTTGAAACATTCGCTTTGATGAGATGATCAAAGCGTTTGGGTTTACACAGACTTATGGAGAAGCCTGCGTTTACAAGAAAGTGAGTGGGAGCTCTGTAGCATTTCTCATATTATATGTAGATGACATACTTTTGATGGGAAATGATATAGAACTCTTGGACAGCATCAAGGCCTACTTGAATAAAAGTTTTTCAATGAAGGACCTTGGAGAAGCTACTTATATATTAGGCATCAAAATCTATAGAGATAGATCGAGACGCCTCATAGGTCTTTCACAAAGCACATACCTTGATAAGATATTGAAAAAGTTCAATATGGATCAATCCAAGAAGGGGTTCTTGCCTGTGTTGCAAGGTATGAAATTGAGCTCAGCTCAATGTCCGACCACGGCAGAAGATATAGAAGAGATGAGCGTCATCCCCTATGCCTCAGCCATAGGTTCTATTATGTATGCCATGCTGTGTACCAGACCTGATGTAAACCTTGCTGTAAGTTTGGTAGGAAGGTACCAAAGTAATCCCGGCAAGGAACACTGGACAGCGGTCAAGAATATCCTGAAGTACCTGAAAAGGACTAAGGAAATGTTTCTCGTTTATGGAGGTGACGAAGAGCTCGTCGTAAAGGGTTACGTCGACGCTAGCTTCGACACAGATCTGGATGACTCTAAGTCACAAACCGGATACGTGTATATTTTGAATGGTGGGGCAGTAAGCTGGTGCAGTTGCAA
The DNA here is from genome assembly GCF_002162155.2 of Triticum dicoccoides. Classification (NCBI taxonomy): domain Eukaryota; kingdom Viridiplantae; phylum Streptophyta; class Magnoliopsida; order Poales; family Poaceae; genus Triticum; species Triticum dicoccoides. The sequence continues at coordinate 65,275,086 of NC_041385.1, forward strand.
GCAAAGCGTCATGGCGGGATCTACATGTGAAGCGGAGTACATGGCAGCCTCGGAGGCAGCACATGAAGCAATATGGGTGAAGGAGTTCATCGCCGACCTAGGAGTCATACCCAATGCGTCGGGGCCGATCAAGCTCTTCTGTGACAACACTGGAGCTATTGCACTTGCCAAGGAGCCCAGGTTTCACAAGAAGACAAGGCACATCAAGCGTCGCTTCAACTCCATTCGTGAAAATGTTCAAGATGGAGACATAGAGATTTGTAAAGTACATACGGACCTGAATGTAGCAGATCCGTTGACTAAACCTCTCCCTAGAGCAAAACATGATCAACACCAGAATTCTATGGGTGTTCGATTCATCACAATGTAATTAGATTATTGACTCTAGTGCAAGTGGGAGACTGTTGGAAATATGCCCTAGAGGCAATAATAAAAGCATTATTATTATATTTCCTTGTTCATGATAATTGTCTTTATTCATGCTATAATTGTGTTATCCGGAAATCGTAATACATGTGTGAATAACAGACATCAACATGTCCCTAGTGAGCCTCTAGTTGACTAGCTCGTTGATCAACAGATAGTCATGGTTTCCTGACTATGGACACTGGATGTCATTGATAATGAGATCACATCATTAGGAGAATGATGTGATGGACAAGACCCAATCCTAAACATAGCACAAGATCGTATAGTTCGTTTGCTAGAGTTTTCCAATGTCAAGTATCTTTTCCTTAGACCATGAGATCGTGTAACTCCCGGATACCGTAGGAGTGCTTTGGGTATGCCAAACGTCACAACGTAACCGGGTGACTATAAAGGTAGACTACGGGTATCTCCGAAAGTGTTTGTTGGGTGACATGGATCAAGACTGGGATTTGTCACTCCGTATGACGGAGAGGTATCACTGGGCCCACTCGGTAATGCATCATCATAATGAGCTCAGAGTGACCAAGTGTCTGGTCACGGGATCATGCATTACGGTACGAGTAAAGTGACTTGCCGGGAACGAGATTGAACGAGGTATTGGGATACCGACGATCGAATCTCGGGCAAGTAACATATCGATAGACAAAGGGAATAGCGTACGGGGTTGATAGAATCCTCGACATCGTGGTTCATCCGATGAGATCATCGTGGAGCATGTGGGAGCCAACATGGGTATCCAGATCCCGTTGTTGGTTATTGACCGGAGAGTCGTCTCGGTCATGTCTGCTTGTCTCCCGAACCCGTAGGGTCTACACACTTAAGGTTCAGTTACGCTAGGGTTGTAGGGATATGTATATGCAGTAACCCGAATGTTGTTCGGAGTCCCGGATGAGATCCCGGACGTCACGAGGAGTTCCGGAATGGTCCGGAGGTAAAGATTTATATATGGGAAGTCCTGTTTCGGGCATCGGGACAAGTTTCGGGGTTATCGGTATTGTACCGGGACCACCGGAAGGGTCCCGGGGGTCCACCGGGTGGGTCCACCTGTCCCGGGGGGGCCACATGGGCTGTAGGGGGTGCGCCTTGGCCTAATGGGCCAAGGGCACCAGCCCCACATAGGCCCATGCGCCTAGGGTTTGAAAGGGGAAGAGTCCTAGGAGGGGAAGGCACCTCCTAGGTGCCTTGGGGGGAGGGAAACCCCCCTTGGCCGCCGCACCCCCTAGGAGATTGGATCTCCTAGGGCCGGCCACCCCCCCTTGGCCCTCCTATATATAGTGGGGGAGAGGAGGGACTTCATACCTGAACGCCTTGGCCTTTGGTTGCCTCCTTCTCCCTCCCCAACACCTCCTTCACCTCCATAGTGCTTAGCGAAGCTCTGCCGGAGTACTGCAGCTCCATCAACACCACGCCGTCGTGCTGCTGCTGGTGCCATCTCCCTTAACCTCTCCTCCCTCCCTTGCTGGATCAAGAAGGAGGAGACGTGGCTGTTCCGTACGTGTGTTGAACGCGGAGGTGCCGTCCGTTCGGCGCTGGTCATCGGTGATTTGGATCACGTCGAGTACGACTACATCATCACCGTTCTTTTGAACGCTTCCGCTCGCGATCTACAAAGGTATGTAGATGCATCTAATCACTCGTTGCTAGATGAACTCCTAGATGATCTTGGTGAAACGAGTAGGAAAATTTTTGTTTTCTGCAACGTTCCCCAACACTTAGCCCAAGTAGAAGAAGGTGATCAAGTTCCTCTTCATGATAATCTTCAAGAACAAGATCATCATCAAGTGCAAGAACAAGAAAGTCCAATCATTGATGATGAACCTCAACAAATGCAATATGAACAAGAAGATCTTCCTCCACACATTAATGATCCATATGTTGAGGACGCGGATGATGGACATGAAGTTGAACCTCGTGAAACCCTTACCTCTATCATGCCACGAGTGGCCGGTCGTGTTGATGTTGACAAAATTCTCACCGGCATATCGGAAGGTAGAGTCACTCGTAAACATTTGACAAACTTTTGTGCTCACTTCTCGTTTGTGTCTAGTATTGAGCCCATCAAGGTACAAAATGCATTGATGGAAAATGATTGGCTAGTTGCTATGCAAGAAGAGTTGAACAGTTTTGAACGCAACCAAGTGTGGTCATTAGTCAAGAGGCCACCTACCGAGCACAACGTCATTGGAACAAAATGGATTTTCAAGAACAAACAAGATGAGAATGGTGTAATCATCCGCAACAAGGCAAGTTTGCGGCTTCAATGACCAAGAACTTTGAAATGTCACTCAATGCGGATTTGAAGTTCTTCCTCGGATTTCAAATTCAACAATTTCAAGAAGGAATTTTCTTGTCTCAAGCAAAATACCTCAAGGATATCCTAGAGAAGTTTGGTATGTCTGATGCTAGTCCATGTAAGACACCAATGCCAACCAAAATAACACTCACTGAAGACACAAACGGTGTCCCCTTCGACCCATCTAAATACCGCTCTATGATTGGTTCATTGCTTTATCTTTGTGCATCTAGAACAGACATCATGTTTAGTGTATGCATGTGTGCTAGATTTCAAGCTTCCCCTAGGGAAAGTCATCATAAGGCAGTTAAGCATATTCTTAGATACCTTGTTCACACCCCAAAGTTGGGTCTATGGTATCCCAAGGTTGCTAAGTTTGATCTCATTGGGTACACGGATGCGGATTGGGCCGGAGACAAAGTGGATCGTAAGTCCACTTCCGGTGCATGTCAGTTTCTTGGACGCTCCTTGGTAAGTTGGTCATCAAAGAAACAAAATTGTATTGCCCCCTCTACCGCAGAAGCTGAATACATTGCTGCCGCCAGTTGTGCAACTCAGGTATTATGGATGAGGCAAACTTTGAAGGATTACGGTATCACCTATAGACATGTGCCTCTTCTATGTGATAATGAAAGTGCCATCAACATTGCTGAGAACCCCAAGGATCATCTCCGCACCAAGCACATTGATATTAGGTATCACTTCTTCAGAGATCATGTTGAGAAGGGTGATATTCACATTGATCACATTAGTACAGATTTACAACTGGCAGATATTTTCACCAAACCATTGGATGAAGCAAGGTTTTGTCGACTTAGGCGTGAACTTGGTATCTTGGAGCTTGACAACATTATGTGAAATCTAGTACTCATTCATACATAAACTTAATGTTTTGTCTTGATGTAGGCATATATTTAGGGGGAGACACTCAACTCATGAGTAATCTCACCTTACATAATGCATAAATAGAACAAACACTCTCAAAGTTATCATAGTTTTTGAACTAGGGTACTTTAATATGATGGAGTCGTGACCATGTGCTCAAAGTCTACATCTTTGCGGGCCTATGGTCCATATGCTCAAACATGGTGACCTCGGTCACCACATGTACCGTGCATGAGTGGACCTTTCATTTACTTATTTAGGCTGGGAGGTTATTTTTTATCTTAGTATGACCATAGATGACTCAGCTTTCTACCCATATAAATCTCTAAAAACTCCTTAGCGGAGTCTATATTCATTTCTATGTGTTGACCCCTTGAAAATCCCCCCCCCCATCCTGTCTCTCTGTCCAGTGGCCGGACATCCGGCTTCGTTGTCGGACATCCGGGCCCTGTGTCATGCACCTCCAGTGGCCGGATTTCTGGGCCGGTCCTCGGATGTCCGACCCTTTTGGCCCGGTTTCTTCTGCTCCCTAACCTCCATGTGCCGGATATCCGGGCCTTGCCCCGGATGTCCGTCCCATCACCGCACCACATAACAGGAGAGGGGCTTGGGCTTTGGGGGGAGTTTCTCACTCGCTCCTGTTTCCTCTCCCCATCTCACCACACAGCCGTCGCCGCCGGGGTGTGCTCCGGCGCTGCCCCGGCCAGTCTCCGTCGATCTCCGGCCCCGATCTCCTGCCGACGGACTCTCCTCCTCCCGATCTACGATTCTCTCCAATCCATTTCTTGGGTTGTGGCTTGAGTCTCTCGGGAGGGGCCGGTGTTCGGTGGGATTCACTGCCGGAGTTCTTCATGGCTCGTACCAAGAACCGCGGTCCCAAGCGTCCTGAGGTGTCTTCTCGGGGTAAGGGTGCTATCTCTCCTCATCTTCCCTTGCTTGTGACCAAATCTTATTAGGGTTGCATTATTCTCCATGTACATCTTGCCATATCTATTGCTCTCGCATTTAGGTTCTGTATACCTAAGCCTACAAACACCTCTATATGTACTCGGCTACTCAACTTAACCATGGGAATGTAAGATTTTTTGATCTGCCATTTGGACTTGTCCTATGGTCATAATCAAAAAAATTATGTTCATTCCACGGTTTAATTTGGCGTATCCTTGTTCATGTTCTTTGGCTTCTTCTTATTGGAACCCATTCATTATCCATTCCAGTTGATCGCCGGCAAGGCTCCACCGATTCTGATGAGCATGCTCGGCCCAAGAAGAAGAAAACCACCACCAAGAAGAAGAAGCGAGCACCATCCACCAGTCCGTCGGCCTCGGATCCAGATGATGCGGACTATGTTGGAGAGGAAGAGGATGACAGTGCACCACAACAGTCAGTTGGACAGTCCAAGCCCGGTACTAGGAGGGCGCCGATGCCTCAAGTTCGTGGTTCTGCAATACCCATTACCCATGGTCGTCACATCTCCATGGAGCTTCCTGATAGTGGAGGTCGCCCCACTCACGACTTCACAACTGTGGGGGCGGGGCAATATCTTCAGTTCCATCGGGATGTCAATCAATATGAGATGGTGGCTGATGCCGAAGATCCTCGGTTCCGGACTCGTATGCAGTAGGATCTCTATTCCAGTTTTGTCCATGGGTGTGGCCTTGCTCCTCACTCATACTTGGATCTAAACTTCCTGCGTGATAATCCTGTCATGTTCCCTAACGATCCAGTCAAGATCATTGATGACATGACTCTTGGTCCCGCAATGACCTTCAGGTGAGATTGGAGTGAAGCTGCCATTCTACAGTTCTATACCACCTGTTTCTTTGGTCCGGACAACACTCTCACTTGGATGACCGATGACACTACATTGAGCATCACCTATGACAGGTTTATTCAGATTTTGGGTCTCTCCGGTGTTGGCCATTGCATCCACAGTATGGATCCAGAATACAAGCCCAAAGGGATTGATGCTTGCTTGCCTCTTCTAAAACCTCCCTCTCAGCTCACTGATGAAGAAAAAGCATATCCAGCCAATGAGGTATCCATCTTCCGTGCTCCCTTCTTCATCCTCTTTCAGTGTGTGCTTCGTACTCTCTACCCTAAGAAGGGAGATCGCTCGAGGGCTCGCAACTATTGCATTGACTTGATGGTTCATATGCATGAGAAACCCACTGTGCCTCTGGACACTGCCAACTTCATTTGGCATGAGATCCGTCTTTGCAGTTTCATTCAGACGCGCCAGTTCCCTCATGCCCCATTTATTCAGGCTCTGATTGATCACACTACTCCCTTTGAGGTGGTTAAGTCAGTTGTGCACTCCATTTGGAAACCTCCTCCTCATATGCGTGTGGTGGCTACTGCTTCTACTCAGCCTAGGAGGTCTGCTGGTGGGAGGACAGCTACTCCTACTCAGCCCACTGGTTCTTCTGTTCCATCTTCCTCGACCTCTCCTCGTGGTCGTTTTGCATCATTCTTGGGTAAGGCTCAGTCTGCTATCATGAAGGCGATCACTTTCAGCTGTCAGCAGAATCATGATGTTCAGAAGCGCCTTGTCGTCTCCAAGAATCTACTCAAACAGCGCCTCCGTGATCCTGGGAGTCCCGTTAGTGATGATGATCCTCTTCCCGCAGCTCCATCCTCGTCCACTTTCGGCTTTCCATCTCGTGCTGACTACCCCGAGTTTCTTGATGATGATGATGACATCCGCCAGGAGTGATTGTGATTGTTTAGTTCTTCGCCCTTTTTACTTGTTGCTGTCAAAGGGGGAGAAGTAGTATCTTAGTAATATGGTCATGCTATGATATGTTATTCCAACTTTATGCTGCTACCTATGGTACTTGTTCGCTTGAGACTATGTTATGATTGTGTGGCATGGCCATGAAATGTTCTCAGTCTATTTGAAGTGTTATGATGATTCCATATGTGCTTGTCTCTTACTTTTTTTTATTCTTTGAGTTACATATGCTATCGTACGAACTTTTGTGTTGGTCATCCTAATATATTCATCGCATGCACACAATGAGGGGGAGCTAAAAGCAAATTGTAACTAAACATATTTTGTATCCGTTTTGCTCCCATGATTATCATTGCTAAGACTATTTATTACATCTATGATACTACATGTATGATTGTCATCAACAAACAAAAAGGGTGAGATTGAAAGTGCAATCATGCCCTTACATTATGTTTTGACGTTAATGACAATCTACATGTAGAGGACTAACAACGGCTGTCAAGTGAATCTCAGGTGTTGGTCCCCGGTTCGTCAAATTGTGTGTGGATCAAGAGCATACGAAGTGGGTTCTCTCAAGGACGAAGTGTTAAAATGATGTTTCATTTTGTTTCCTTGAGTATAGGATCCCGCACTATTAAGAGGGGATCGATTGGGTTCGTAACAGACTTGCTCTAGTCAAAACACTCCTTTCCATAGTTCTTTTTATCCATTCTTGACTGTGAACCATTCTGTCTCTGGGAGTGCCGGATGTCCGGGCCTCGTGCCGGATGTCCGGGCCGCCCCTCGGATGTCTGGCTCATGCCCCGAATATCTGGCCCTTACTTTTTCCCTTTCCAGTAGGTTGTCTGTTTTTCGCCGGATGTCCGGGTGTTCGCGGGATTTTCGGGCCTTCCTGTCTCGCCGGATGTCCGGGCCCTATTCCGGATGTCCGGCCCCTTACTGCCCGAAAAACTTATATGGTTCTGTAAACGCTTGTGAGCTCTACGGATGTCCGGCCATCTTCCGGATGTTCGGGCTTTCCTTTTACGCCGGATGTCCGGGCTTGACCCCCGGATGTCCGGCTCCTCTGGTTCCTACTCTGTTCTGCCCTGTTCTCCAAGTGGCTTGCCAGGCCGGATGTCCGGCCCCTAGCCCGGATGTCCGGCCTGCCCGTTCACTTGCACTACAACGGCCATATTTGAGCTCACACTATATATATAACCTTTCTTCCCAACGAGAGAGGTTGACCATTCACTTTGAACAAACCCTAGAACACTTCTCACTCTCTCTCTCATTCCTACACACCGAATCTTAGATCCCCAAGGGATTTGAGAGCTTTGGAGAGAAGTTGTCCGATCAAGTGATAGATCCACTTCTCCCCCTTCTTTGCTCCCAAGGAATTCGTGATTTGAGCAAGTCTTGAGCTTTTCCCCATCGATCTTGTTACTCTTGGAGGTTGGAGACTCCTAGGCGGTAGGAGTCTTTCGGAGAGGAATCGACCTTTGTGATTACACCCGGAAAAGTTTGTGAGGGTTTGGAGACCACCCCAAGGTCTACCACTAGTGGTTGAGAAACGCCTTCGTGGTGTTGTCTCAAAGGGAGAATAGGGTGAGCCTTTGTGCCTTCGTGGTAACATCCACCTCTCTAACGGTGACGTAGCTTCCCTCCAAGGAAGTGAACATCGGCATACATCCTCGTCTCCCGGAGTTGCGGTTATTCCTAACCCTAACTCTCTACTTGTGGTTACTTGTCTCTTAGCACTTACTTATATCATATTGTGCTTGTTTACTTACATACTTGTGTTTCTTGTTTATCTTGCTTAACACTTAATACTACACTTACAATTGTTAGGCTCACTTTCATATTCTGCATTAGTGCCTAAAATTGCTAAATAACAATTAAAATTTGTAATTGTACCTATTCACCGCCCCCCCCCCTCTAGGTCCATCTCGATCCTTTCACCGGCTACCCTAGAAAACTTACAGGTGAGACCGGCCTTTGAAAAATCTGCAGTTGCAAACCCCTTGAAACTATCAGTTGTGAATACCATAGAGAAACCTGCATTTGCGACC
>NC_041385.1:65283817-65315493 GCF_002162155.2 Triticum dicoccoides
AAAAAACTTGTAGTTACAACAACCCTAGAGGAACTTGCAGTTATAGCTGGCCATGGAAAACTTGTAGCTGTGATCTGTTTAAAAACGCATGCAAGTGCCACTACCCCCCTAGAAACACGTCCAGTTCCGACCCTCCGTTAAAAAACTTGAAGTTGCAGCTGGTCTTGGAAAGCATGCAACTGCGAGCCTTGAAAACATACAATTGCGGCTACATTTGAAAATTTGCGATTGCAAATACGCCCCTTCGTCGACAAATTGCAGCTACAACTACCCCTAGAGACACACGCGGTTGCGACTACCCCTAGAGACACGTGTGGTTGCGACCCCCAAGTTAAAAGAACTTGCAGTTGCAACTACCCTTGTAAAACTTGCAGTTGTGACTACTTTTGGCAACTTGCAATTGCAACTGCTCATTTAAAAACTTGAATTACATATACATTGGCATATACCTTCAACGCACACAAAAAGACTAAAAAAGAACAAAAAAGGCAACAAAAAAAGGAGAATGAGCCATTTTCTCAAATTAAAGGAAAAAATAACCCAACTAGGATCATGGAAAAACTGTGATTTACGGAGAGAAAATTTTGAAGTGGCACATGGATCAAAATGTTCAAAGACAAAACTAAAAATGTGATTTCAATGTACAAAAAAAACTAAAAACTAAAAATTATATTGAATTACACATGCATCAAAATCTCTCAGAAAAAATCCGATTTGTATATTATCACACATACAAACTAGCAATAAGCCTCATCTAAATTTGAACTTGCGTATCATAAATAGACTCTAACAAAACAAAATACATATCCACACAGTAAACTGTACTAAGAAATACTCCCTCCGTCCCAAAATATAAGAACGTTTTTAACACTGGCATAGTATCAAAAACGTTCTTATATTCTGAGACAGAGGGAGTACTTACCATTCGCTTAAAAAGCCATTAAAAATGGTTCAAGGTTCTTTTCAGGTTCAACACACATACATACTCCCTCCATCCCAAAATTCTTGTCTTAGGTTTGTCTACATACAGATGTATCTATTCATATTTTAATGTTAGATAAATCCGTATCTGGATAAATCTAAGAGAAGAATTTTGGGACGGAGAGAGTATATATTAAGAAACAAAAAGGTTTTGAACAGGCAGGCATGCTACAGAAAAATCGCATCCAACGCTGATAAGTTAGCGCCACCCCTCCCCCCCTCCCCTCCCCCACACCCACCCCATAGTCTTCTTAACACTGAGATGGTACAAAAAATAGCATCCAACAACTCGTTTGTCGACATGGTTGTTGCCGTGTTTGGGGTTATACAGTTACAACACATATTAAATTTTTTTACGAAATTGAGAAACATTAATAAATAAAAAATATTCATGAATTTCAAAATATTTTCTGAACTTAAAATGTTCTTGAATTTAAAAACATAATCATGAAATAAAAGATGTTCACAAATTGAAAAGTAAAAACAAAAAGGAAACCAAGAGAGAAAAAATAGAAAACAAAAAACTGGAAGAAAATAAGAAAACCCAATGGAAAACAGAAAAAAAATAAAACCTTCAAAAACTGATAGGAAGGTTCTAGAAGCTTCTCAAAACCAGATTAAGAAGCTTCCTATGACTGATGAGAACTTTGTTCTAGTTGTTCCCTCCCGTAATGGGCTGGTCGCCCCTTGAGGTAAAAGTGGATTTGGACAACATAAAAATAGGACATAGTGCGCGGCAGAGGCCCATAACTGGACAACCGTGAAAATGAAAAAGAGAAACGGGTCGAGCAACAAAATGAGGGGCTCCAGTAGTTGCACGAACATACAGTTTTTTTTTTTTTGAAATGGAGGTATACCCCCGGCCTCTGCATCATGATGATGCATGCCGCCTTTTTATTAAAAATCCAGAAAGTATCATCATAAAGGTCTTACAGCTCGCAAACGGAGCAAAGTCAAAGCACAAAGATCTGAAAAAATAAAGGACCTAAAAGAAAACAACCGATACGGTGATAATAAGGACAAGCTCTCTAGCCCTCTATCTTGTTATGCGAACGCCATCCGAACCGGTTGAATATAGCCTGAGTTACCATCTCCCATTGGTTGCACCCAGTAACCAAAGGCTCTCTGGAGTCCATAGGAGTGAGTAAGGACCACGTACGGATCCAAGCTATAGCTCTGAAGATAACCTGCAAAAAAGTTAAGTTGTGTTGTCTGTTAAAAATCATATCATTTCTGCAGTTCCATATAGCCCATAGTAACGCACATATTCCAATCCGAATACGAGTTGCCGTGATCTGTTCAACCCCAGCTAACCACGTCCCAAACAAAGACGCAATATCTACTGGGGGATTAATATTAAAAGCTATATGGATCGTTCTCCAAAGTAACTTGGCAAGTGCGCATTCAATGAATAAATGTTGTATTGTCTCATCTTGAGCACAGAAACAACACCGCGAGTTGCCTACCCATCGCCTCTTAAGAAGGTTATCATTTGTGAGTATTACTTGCTTGTGGACAAACCACATGAAAATTTTAATCCGCAAAGGAACTTTAATCTTCCATATATGAAGTGACCTTGAGAGAGGGGGCCAGAATTAATCAAATCCGTATAAAAGGATTTCACCGTAAATATCCCATTTTTAGTTAACTTCCATTGTGTAGAGTCTGGCACGTCGGAGAGTCGAACTTCAATCAATCTCCGAACCAAGTGCATCCAGGCTGTCCATCTCGCACCCACTAACGCACATCTGAACTGGATATTCAAGGGAATAGTTTGAAGGACAATACCTACGTAATCTTCCTTACGTTGCACAATATTGTAAAGGGTAGGATATTGTAAGGCCAAAGGTGTCTCTCCTAACTATGCATCCTCCCAAAACCTAGTTGACATCCCGTTGCCAACCAAGAATTTGACCCTACGAAAGAACAGATCCTTCGTTCTCATAAGTCCCTTCCAGAACGGTGAATCAGTTGGTCGGATGGTAGTCTGGGCTAGCGTTTTCGAGTGCAAATACTTATTGCGCAGGATTTGAGACCACATGTCCTCCGGCTCTATCCCTAACCTGTACAACCATTTGCTCATTAGACATTTATTCTTAGTTTCCAAGTTCTCAATACCGAGACCCCCTTGGTCTTTAGGTCGACAAAGGATATCCCATCGCGTGAGACGGTATTTCCTCTTGGCCTCATCAGACTGCCAAAAGAATCGAGATCTAAAGAAATCAAGTCGCTTTCGGACCCCTTTTGGAATTTCGAAGAACGAGAGTAAAAACATGGGCATACTAGTTAGTACTGAGTTGATCAGAACTAATCGACCCCCCTATGACATCAACTTGCCCTTCCAGCAGCTGAGTTTTTTTTCAATTCGTTCTTCAATACATTTCCATTCTTTATTAGATAATTTACGGTGATGAATCGGAATACCCAAGTAACTGAATGGTAAAGCACCTAATTCGCATCCAAACAATTGTCTGTAAGTATGTTCCTCGTCTTTGGCCTTGCCAAAACAGAACACCTCGCTCTTATGGAAATTGATCTTTAAGCCAGACAATTGTTCGAATAGACATAGGATAAGTTTCATATTACGTGCCTTAGCCATGTCATGTTCCATGAAAAGAATAGTGTCATCGGCATATTGTAGAATGGACACCCCTCCATCAACTAGATGAGGAACTAGACCCTCTACCTGACCATGTTGTTTGGCCCTGCCAATAATGTCGGCCAACATATCTGCCACAATATTGAACAGCAGGGGTGACATGGAATCCCCTTGTCTCAGCCCCTTATGTGTCTGGAAATAATGACCAATGTCATCATTCACCTTAATTCCGACACTACCCTTCTGGACTTGAGTATCCATCTGGTGCCTCCAGGTTTCACTAAAACCCTTCATGCGCATTGCCTGCTGAAGAAAAGGCCATTTTATTTTATCATAAGCCTTCTCGAAATCCACTTTTAAGATAACCCCATCTAGTTTCTTCGAGTGAATCTCATGAAGAGTTTCATGGAAGACAACTACTCCTTCGAGTATGTGTCGTCCCGGCATGAATGCTGTCTGACTAGGTTGAACCACTGAGTGAGCAATTTGTGCCAATCTATTGGTTCCAACCTTTGTGAAGATTTTAAAACTCACATTCAGCAAGCAAATGGGTCGAAATTGTTCTATCCGACCACCTCATTCTTCTTTGGTAATAATGTTATCGTACCAAAATTTAGGTGAAATAACTCCAAATGGCCATCGAAAAAATAATGAAACATAGGCATAAGATCATCTTTAATGATATGCCAACATTTCTTATAGAATTCAGCTGGAAACCCATCTGGTCTCGGTGCTTTATTCGGCTTCATTTGAGTTATGGCCAAATGAACTTCTTTTTCAGTAAACGGTGCAGAGAGAACATTGCTCTCCGCTGCCTGTAATTGAGGTATATCATCAATCACAGACTCATCAAGAGACACCGTGGAAGTATTAGGCGGTCCGAACAAACTTTTATAATAGTTGGAGATATACATTTTCAAATTTTCATGCCCCACTATTGTTCCCTCGTCCTGTTCAAGCTGTATGATTTTCTTCTTCCTGTGTTTACCATTTGCAACCACATGGAAGAACTGTGTGTTGTCGTCCCCTTGGACAAACTTAAGCGTTTTCGCACGCAACGCCCACTTGAGCTCCTCCTCTCTCAGGAGAGCACGTAGGGCTTGCTCAGCCTCGGACTTGGTTCGATGTTCATTAACTGAAAGAAGAGTGGTTTCAGTCTTTACATCGAGTGCCTCAATTAATTGTGTTAGACGTTCTTTTTTCTGCTTATAAATCCCACTCTCATTCCTGGCCCATCCTCTCAGAAATTGTCGGAGATGTCTAATCTTGTTTTGCCATCTCTCAACATGTGTCCTTCCCATAACCGGCCTGGCCCATTCGCGTGCAATCATCTCCATAAATCCTTCTCGCTCAAACCAGCTTTGCTCGAAAGAGAAGGTATTTTTGTTTGCAACATGGGTAGCCTCTTCCGAATCTAGAAAGAGTGGTGTATGATCCGAGATCGCTCTTTGCGTCGCATGAACCAACACCAACGGATATTTTTGTTCCCACTCACGAACATACAGTGAATGATGCCAAACCTGAAACTCATCTAGCTCAAAAAAAAAAAACTAGCTGAGTTTCAGCCAAACCGTAATATATATATATATATATATATATGTATATATATATGTATGTACTCCTACGTTCCTAACAAGCCACTCGGGGCCGCCAGAGCTCCATCTCACGGTCTTCACCGTCCAAAGATACTGGAGATGGGCCCCAAACTTCAACAAGACTGCGGGTGTGTTTGGTTGGTGTCCATGCTGAGTTACGCCTCGCCTGGCACTTGCCTGAAAAGTGCCTGGTGATTGTTTGGTTCATACCCTGGAACAAGCGCATGCTAGCCTGGTCTGGCGACATTGACAACTTAATTAGCCTGGACCAGGCGCTGAAAAGGGGATGCCTGGGCTGCTGCCTGGGAGTAAACAATGTTTGTTTCAACGCCTTTGAGCTTCTCGACCTATAACAATACTATTATTATTATTTAACTATTTGCCAGGCCAGGCTCCAACCAAACACCCCTAGTCAACGACAGCCTGACCAGACACGAAATCAGAAAAGCCCAGGCTAAAGGTAGGCAACATATTTTCCCAGGCACGAAGCTGAGGAAACGAACCAAACTCACCCTGCCTCCCTAACGGCAGCAAGCCTGGAGTTACAGACTTGTCATGCGGTGGAGACAAGACAAGGCAGACCTAATAATGTGAAAGGGGTTGTTCGGAAGCCACATTGCTTTCTCAACTCCTTAGATCTGGTGTCGCGTGACAGCTTCTCAGTAGGGGTTGCCCCTGTTAGGTTTGCTACATACTAGAACAGTTGGACCTGCTTTGCTGCGTCGTTGGAGATGTTGGGTTTTCATAATTTTTCTACTCCCTTTGTTTCAAAATATAAGGTGTATTAGTTTTTTGAAAAGTCAAACCTCTTTAAGTTTGACCAAATTTATAGGAATATCCATAATATCAAATCGATATCATTAGATTCATTATGAAATGATTTTTTCTATTTTACTTATTTGGTATGGTCGATGTCGATGTTTAAAAAATATAATGCGAGTGGGGAAGATGATGGAGTATGTTTCTATTTATTTATAATGTGGTGTTTTGGTGGGGCTTTCAAGGTGTGATTCTGTGTTAATTACTCATATTCCGTCGAATTTTTTTGCGTCGGTTGTTGCTTGTACTACATTGATTCTACAATATCACATATTGTTGTTTCATTTTAATAGATGGTGAGAGGGTGCCCAGGATTGATATATTTTTGTAGGTCGCTTACTGCCGATTGATTTGAAAAATCATTGATTCGGCCTAAATCCTGAACCAAATCCAAAATTAAATACCTCAATCGAATGGAAGAGCTTCAAAATTAGGAGGCATGGTGAATTAAAAGAAATGATTGAGAGAGCTCCTTGAGAGAAAAAATATTGTTGACCCGATCAAAATCAGGTGACCCAATTACAAATTGGATTCCTGAATTGATTATGACGCCTCAACAATTAGGGAGTATTTTTCTAAGTGGTGAGAGGGTGCATGAGATTGACATATTTTTTAAGCCGGTTGCTGCCGATTGATTTGAAAAATCATTGGCCCATCAAAATGTGAACCAAATCCCAAATTGAATACCTCAGTCAAATAGGAGAGCTCCAAAATTGAATACCTCGGTCAAATAATTAACTAAAAGAGCAGGGAAAAAATGTTGACCCGGTCAAAATCGAGTGGCCCGATCTTAAATTGTAGACCTCAATTGATTGTGATGCCAATGTATGGAATATAAGCCCGTGCCTCAATGCAAACTAGTAGCGAAAAGGAAGGTGTGGTTTCATTTGATTTTTGTAACTAAAGTTTATGTGTCGGTTTTCTTGGACCCAGCAGCAGAAGGCAAATGTTGTTTGCTACAAAAAAATTTGGACCATGTTTTTTCATACTCCCTCTGCTTCAAAATAGGTGACGCGGACTTCGTACACTATTCACTTATTTTGGGACGGATAGAATATTATTTTCTTTTCTTTGAGTTTTTACTGCAATTTTATTTTCTATGCTATTTTATTTTTAATTTCACTAATTTCTGACATTTTTATATTTCCTTCCTATTTCTCTTTTATTTTTTTATGCTTCTTTACTGGTTTCCCTTATTTTTGGTTTCTTGCTACAAAAAAATATATTTTTAAAAATATACACATCTTTCTATAATTGTGCAAACACTTTTTAAATCACACAAGTATTTTCTTAAAAAAGGCATGAGCATTTTTTAGTCTCATGAATATATTTTATGTATACATGAACAGTTTAGAAAAAATGTGCAGCACAATGTTTTTGTCTCATGATGAACATCTTGTAAAGTACATATTTTTTGGCCCCAAAATACGTGAACATTTAAAAAATGTACATAAGTGGACATCTTTTATTCTGTTTGCGATTATCTTTTCCTACGTTTTTTTATTTTTTTATTTTTTATTTTTATGTTTTTCATCTTGCCTGTTTTTTTTGGACTTTTCCCCTTTTAACACTTTTTTTTAAAACACACGACGAACATTTTCGAAAAACATGATGAATATCTTTAAAAATATGAGATGATTTTTTTAAAGAGAATGGAGAATTTTTAAATTCATATTGAATAATTTTAAAATACGTGATGATTTTCTTTTTGAGCATGAACCTTTTTTAGAACACGCTCGGCATTTTTACAGCTCACAAGAAGCGAGTTATAGAGGCACCTTTTGGGGACGCTGGCCTGTGCAGCGCAGCTCGGGCCAGGGAAAGGAGCCCCGCTGGGATCCGGCGAGGGGAGATGGAGGCGACGGGATGGCGGCCGGGCGTCGGCTCGGCGGAGTTGCGGCCGAGAGGAGGGAGAGGAGGCGGGGTGGCGGCTGGGCTCTGACTCCGACTGCCCGCACGCCGACGCCGTCGCTGGAGAGAAGCGGAGGGTGCGTGCTCAAGCTCAACACTGGGGCAGGTCAGTGGCCGCCACACCGCGCCGTCGACACCCCTGCTGCGGCGCAATCGCTGTCGTGCTGTCGCCCAGCCCTCTCTGTTTCGCTCATCACGCCCCTTCCCCCTTGGGTCAGCCAGCCAGGTAATCTCAGCCACAAAAATCTTTGTTGAATACTAATAATGCACTGGGAGGATTTCTCAGGTACAACAATTTATATACTACTCCCTCCGTTCCCAAATACTTGTCTTTCTAGGCTTTTTTTAAAGTGTAGATTCACTCATTTTGCGCCGTATGTAGTCATTTGTTGAAATCCCTAGAAAGACAAGTATTTAGGAACGGAGGGCTTCCATAAGTCGACAGAATCCCCTTTATTATCAAAAGAAGTATGACCGTCTTGAAGCGCTACTTGGCCTAATTTATTCATCATTGGGCAGTTGGCAGTGACGAATGTTAGCAGTAAATTACTACTCCCTCCGTTTCTAAATATTTGTCTTTCTAGAGATTCCAACAAGTGACTACATACGGAGCAAAATGAGTGAATCTACACTCTAAAATATGTCTACATACATCCGTATGTTGAGTCCATTTGAAATGCCTAGAAAGACAAATATTTGGGAACGGAGGGAGTAGTACACAGCAACGACGCTAATACTAAGCAGCTCGCCAGTCTCTTTCACAAGACTCAGCACAGCCGCCTTTGTTGAATAGGCTGTCTGTTTTAGCCTGCATTTTTCTAATGAAGCAGAGGAGGGGGGCTTATTTTTGCCAACTAGTATTGTCTCTCTGGGTATCCAACAAGTGCTTTATTTGCTCTCTTGCTTGTATCCAGCAGGCTGCTAGTAAGGCATCAGGAAATCAAGAAGAGAATTTGAAGATATCGTTGGCGCTATGCATCTACTCCACTCGAAGGAAATTTTGTCTTGGCGCGCCTGTTCGTTCCTTTGCTCTTGGTCCATTGATCACTAACTCAAGCTGGATTCAGCTGGTCCGGCGGAGACAGGAAACAGTTTGTGGCTCTGTGCTAACACGCTCCGTGCCTCTCTCCTCTTGCAGCACGCTCGTCAGTGGCTTATCAGTTTAGTTACTGACTCGTATTCAGGTACATATTCTACCTCAGTGGTCTGCACTTTGATCCATAATCACACTGTTCGGCACTCCTTTTGTTCACTATTTTTTAGATGATCTACTTCAGGTGATGGCAGCATGGTTTTATTCTTCGTGACTTGATTGATGATCTTCTGTTCTCTATTTTTATCCTGGCCTGCGCTCAACCTTGTGAGGTCTTGAAAGCAGTGATGGGTTGGTCGAAGCTAACCGTGTCTTCAAGGTGATCAATACTGATTCCTACTGTTGATGATTTGTTCCTTGTTGGAAGACTGCTTTAAAAGGTAAACATTAATCTGTCTGTTTCATACTTAGATTAACATATACACTTATTTTCTGTGGCTCAATATGTACACTGTTATGCAGCTGCCATGTGATGGCCCTTCAACTGACAAAAACATACTAATAATTCATTTTAATGTACAAAACTTGAGCACGTGTAAATTTGTAAACACAAAAACTGAAAATATGGAATGCCAATTCAGGGTTTTAGACCACAATATGTGGCACTACTCAGGGTTCTGAATTTGTATGTACTCCCTCCGTAAAGAAATATAAAAGCGTTTAGATCACTACTTTAGTGATCTAAACGATCTTATATTTCTTTACAGAGGGACTACATTACAGAGATTCATTATGCTAAATTTATTGAAAATGTAAATAGCAAGTCACTAGTGATATCTTTCGCACCTTCTAAGACTTGTCTCAGTTTTGAAAGCATGTTTATCTTTTGAATTCATTTTCACTCTTTAGTTTTGCTGCCATCCCCCAACAGGTCAACCTGGTGTCGTGGGTCTCCTGAGCTGAGTTTCTCAGATCAATGGCAGCCATACTAGAATCTTTGCTTGGATCATGTGTCGATAAGTTGCAAAATATTATTAGTGATGAGGCCATACTAATCCTTGGGGTGGAAGAAGAGCTTGCAGAAGTGTTGCGACGGGTAGAACTAATACGTTGTTGTATATATGATGCTGAGAAAAGGAGGACAAAAGAGCTTGCAGTGAACAATTGGCTTGGTCAACTGAGAGATGTTATATATGATGTTGATGAAATATTGGACATCGCTAGATGCAAAGGAAGCAAGCTACTGCTTGACCATCCATCATCATCAAGCAAATCAGCTGCCTGTAAAGGCCTTTCGGTTTCCTCTTGCTTTTGTAGCATCGGGCCACGCCATGATGTTGCTGTTCGGATTAGAAGTCTGAACAAAAGGATAGAGAACATTTCAAAAGATACAACATTTTTAACATTCAGCAGTAGTACACAACCTACTGGAAATGGTCCAACATCCAAATTGATAAGAAGTTCCAACCTTGTTGAGCCTAACCTTGTGGGAAAGGAGATCATACATTCTAGCAAGAAGTTGGTAGACTTAGCACTTGCTGACAAGGCACATAAGTCTTATAAGCTTGCTATTGTTGGAATAGGAGGAGTTGGTAAGACAACACTAGCTCAGAAAATATTCAATGACCAAAAAATAAGAGGAAGCTTCCAGCTACGGGCATGGATTTGTGTTTCACATGACTACAATGAAGTAACTATTCTAAAAGAGGTTCTTCGAAATATTGGTGTGTATCATGAGCAAGGCGAAACCATAGCAGAACTGCAGAGAAAGCTTGCAGAAACAGTTGAAGGGAAGAGTTTCTTTCTGGTTTTAGATGATGTGTGGCATCCCAATGTCTGGACGGATTTATTAAGAACCCCATTCCATACAACAAATTCTGGAGTAATATTGGTAACCACACGAGATGATCAAATTGCAATGAGAATAGGCATACAACATACCCATCAAGTTGATCTCATGTCAGCAGAGGTGGGATGGGAGCTACTTTGGAAGAGCATGAACATTGCCGAAGAGAAAGAAGTGCATAATTTGAGAAACACAGGCATGGAGATTGTTGATAAATGTGGTCGCCTCCCTCTTGCAATTAAGGTTACTGCTAGTGCTTTGGCAAGCAAAGATCTAACCGAGAATGAGTGGAGAAAGTTTTTAGGCAAATACTCTGGCTCCCATGGGATGCTCTCTGATGAAATAGAGGGCGTTCTATACCTAAGCTATGATGAGTTATCACATCGTCTGAAACAGTGTTTCCTTTACTGTGCTTTGTATACTGAAAATTCTATCATTTACCGTGGTGTAGTTACAAAGTTATGGATTGCTGAAGGCTTCATTATGGAGCAACAAGGTCAGCCACTCGAAGACACAGCAGAAGGGTACTACTATGAGTTAATCCATCGGAATCTCCTCCAACCAGATAACACAATTTTTAACCAGGCTCAATGCAGAATGCATGACCTCTTAAGACAGCTTGCTTGCAAATTATCACAGGACGAATGCTTTATTGGAAACGTTGAAACATTGAGGGGTGAGAATATGTCAAAATTGCGACGCCTTTCTGTTGTCAATAAGAAGGATAAATTAGTGTTAACTAGCATGGATAACATGGTAGTTAAGGTGAGGACATTCCTTGCTTTTTATGGTCCATGGAAAATTGAGGATACATTCTTCAAGAGATTTCTACTTCTTCGTGTTCTGGCCCTGAATTACTCAATTGTGCAAAAAATTCCAGATTATATAGGAAAATTGATCCATCTACGCCTACTTGATCTTGGTCATACTGGCATATCTCATCTTCCAGAATCCATTGGATCCCTAAAGAACCTTCAAGTGTTGAGCTTGATAAATTGTGATGCTCTGCACAGTCTTCCATCGGCGATGACCCAATTGTGTAATCTACGATGTCTTCGTCTTACTGGTACAAAAGTAAATCGGGTTCCAAAAGGGATAGGGAAATTAAATTTGCTCACTGAATTACGAGGATTTCTTGTCGGCGACATAAGTGATAATGCTGATGTACAAGATGGGTGGAAGTTGGAAGAGTTGTCTTCTTTGCCGCAAATGATGTATCTTAATCTTGTTAAATTGGAAAGAACAGCTCATTGTCGTACAAATGTAGTGCTGGAGGACAAAAAGCATCTAAAAGAACTGGTGCTAGAGTGGACCACACATGGAGAGGGACCATATTCAGAAGAGGTTAGCAATGCTGAGAAGGTCTTTGAGCTGCTAGTACCTCCACGCAACCTGGAAACCCTCTATATCTTTGGATTCTTTGGTCAGAGGTATCCCACGTGGTTTGGTACCGCCTGTTTGTCTTCAGTAACACACTTGTTCCTAAAAAATCTACGATCATGCGTGGATCTTCCACCGGTCGGACAGCTACCAAACTTGAAGTTTCTGAGAATTGATGGAGCACATGCAGTTACCAAGGTTGGACCTGAATTTGTTGGCTGCAGGGTGGGTGAACCCATAAGCAACGAGTTCATTGCTTTCCCTAAACTTGAGTGGTTCTTCATCAAGGATATGCCCAACTGGGAGGAGTGGTCTTTTTTTAAGGGAGTGGAAAATGTTGTTCATGAAGGAGGAGAGGATGGTGGTGATGAGATTCATAACGGTGATGCTCAATCGACACGATTGCAACTACTGCCTCGTTTGGCGAAGTTGAAAGTTGAAGGTTGCCCAAAGCTGAGGGCTCTCCCACAACAGCTTGGAGAGGACACCGCCAGCTTGAAGGAGCTCTTGTTAATTGGAGCGAACAACTTGAAGGCCGTGGAGGACTTTCCAGTGCTCGAGCTCCTTGTGATTGAGGATTGTGAAGGCCTGGAGGAGGTCTCCAACCTCCCTCAAGTGTCAAAACTACAAGTACGTGGTTGTCCAAACTTAAGCCATGTAGAGGGGTTGGGCAATTTGCAGCAGCTGGGATTGGGCGAGGATATGCAGGAGATATCTTCCCGTTGGGTGCCTGGGCTTCAGAACCAGCGCCAGCGACTTCATGGCGAAGACCTGGATGTCTACACACTATCTACCGGTTAGATGGCAAGGAAAGCACAAGGTATGAACACTGCATATATACTGGTTGCACATTTTGTTTTGTGTCTTTGGTTGTGTGAACCACATTTAATTTGTATTCTTAGTTTCTTATAACACAATTTTCTGCCTCGTCATATTGGATAGCTGCATAAATCGTACATATTGAACCATTAAACTTATGCAATATAATTGCTTAGATCTATTGTGGTTGCAGATGTCCAAATGAGCTTTAGTAAATGTCCACATGCATGTACCGTATACACTTATGCTGGACTGCCACACGTTTGTCATCATTTTGTCCTTGCTTAACCCAGGAATACATTTCTGTTACTTTTGATTACTGTTTGTTCCCTAATTCAAACTATGTGCTGAACAAAATTGTGGCAGCCTGGACTGATGCCACAGTTCACTTTGACGGGCAAAAAGCGCATGAGATGTACTAAGCCTGTCAATGGTAAAGATGTGCAAGTACCTTGATCTGTATCAACCTGGTGAAGGAAGTGTCCTGCTTCTTTCTCTTAGGGCAAGTGCCCTGCAATGCATCGAATTTGGTCTTGTAATTTTTTTTTCTGAACTTGAGCCAGAGACCTTTGCTATACTGAAAATGTCTAGTATGATTTCGTTCTTTGGATGTACCCGACCGATTTCGTTTTATTTACCTCTGAACTTGGGGCCAGAGGCCTTTGCTATTCTGAACCTGTATTGAATATAACAGGTGATTCTCACTTTGGCATGATTGAATTCTCTGAGTAGAAGTGATGAGTTTGGTTTTGTTTGTTTCTGAACTTGGGTCAGATTGTAAATGATAAGCAATAATAGTGCATATATCCTGGTTGTTGCAGGAAGTGGTTGGTGGATGGTGACAGAGCTGCAGACTGAACACGGCACGATCGTGTGCAGTGCGGTGAATTTCGGGAGCACAATGACGGGAACCTCAGCGGAGGGCGGAAATGCGGAAGATGACTAGCGCAGAGGCGCGCGGCTGCACTTTGAAGCAGCTGTCTGTGGAAAAAGCATCAAGTATGAAGGGCAAGCTCTGTTCTGCAGCTGTTCTTGGGATTACAGATTAATTTGACTACTGGCTATGATTAAACTGAAGCGAGGTGTGTCTCGTGTAGTACTCCCTCTGTAAAATAATGTTTTAGATCACTAAAGTAGTGATCTAAAACGTCTTATATTTGTTTACATGGGAAGCAGTATTTGCTTACGCATGGAAGATCCCACATAGATGATCCATCTTGTGCTTAGGACAAAGGTTAATCAACCGGCTGTACTCATGGACGAACTGCAATCACCATAAGTTTGTACTGTTCTTCTTTTTTCACTGCACACAATTAAGTTTGTGATCTACTGTTTGAGCATTTTTCTTTGGTCACTGGTCATCAGCAAGTTATAATGCTAGTTGGACCGAGCATATTTATTATTCTTATTCATTTTTAAATGTTAAAATGTATTATTTGAGCCTGTTTTTTCAAACAACATATTGGATTTAAGTATTCAACTTTTTTAGCTTCTATGAAACGGAAAACTAGAGCCTGGGCATGGGCCCAAGAATTAGCCTCAGGCTCATGTCATCGTCCCGGACTACCCATGCCAAGGTTTATAGGCTCTGTTTGGTTCGGCTGTGGATTTCTAAAAGCAGCTGTGAAAAATCTGCTGTGGAAAAACAGCTGTGGAAAATCTGATGTGAAAAAGATGTAGGTCATTTGACAAACCAGCTGATACAGCTTTTTCAGATTTTGGCCCGCAGCGGAATCAGATTTTGGAAAGCACGTCCTGGACTGCTTCCATTTTTGGTTCAGATTTTGGCAGCGGATTTCTGGAATCGGTTTCTGCTGGGTTCACCCTTTGGTTCAGATTTTGCTGCGCGACAGCGGAATCCGTCGATAAAAGCTGAACCAAACAGGGCCATAGTAGTCTTGCTGAAGGTTCTACAGTAATTGGGCCGCACGCGAGGAGAAGCAGCGATCGATCCCTAGCCACCCTTGAGGCGACTTGAGCCAGTTTTCTTCGTTTTTTAGTTTTCTTTTGTTTCTTTTCTTTTTTTCTTCTCTTCTTTTTCATTCTTTTTTGCATTTGTTTCTTCGGTTTTATTTTCCATTTTCCATTTTCTTTGTTTTTTTGTTTCTTTTTTGGTTTTATTTGTTCATTTAGTTTTCATCCTACATGTTTTGTATATATGTCAACAACATTTTTCTAATACATGTCTAACATTTTTACAATACAAATTTAACATTTTTAATGCATGCTTAACATTTTTTATATACTCATTTTTAACATTTTTCAAATGCTTGATTAATATTTTTCAAATACAACATTAACATATATTAATACACAGTCAACATTTTTGAATGTTTCAGTTTATGTTCCTACCTATTATCTGGATATACCAAGAGAGATCTACGGATAGACACTTTTAAACTTTTTCAAATGCATCATTAATATTTTAAAAATACAATACTAACATTTTCTAATAAATGGTCAACATTTTTTGTATGTACATTTAATATTTTCTAAATGCTTGGTTCACATTTTTTAAATGCAATATTAACATTTATTGACACATGGTCACATTCTTTCTAAACACATTTAATATTTTTCAAATGCTTGATTCACATTATTTTAAATAATTGTTCAATATTTTTTCAAATGCTTCATTAACATTTTTATATACAATATCAAATTTTTCCATCATTTTTTAATACATGCTTTAAAAAAGTTTCTATACACATTTACCATTTTTTAAATGCTTGATTCAAATACTTGTTCTCCATTTTTTTCAAATGCCTAATTAACATTTCCATATACATGATAGAAAAAGTCAACATTTTTTAATACATGTTCAACATTATTTCTATACACATTTAACATTTCCCAGATGCGTTATTAACATTTTTTAAACACCTGTTCAACATTTTCTCAAATGCTTGATTAAGATTTTTTAAATACATGATCAACTTGTCTCATAAAAAAAATTATTTTTTTATTATACATTTCTATACACATTTAACTTTTTCAAATGCTTGGTCAACGGTTTTCAAATGTTTTATGTAGTGTGATTTTTTGATATATTTATTTGGAATATTTTGAAGTATAAACAAAAGTAAAAAGGAAAGCCAAAAACAAAACAAAAAACGTAAGAAAAATACAAAATTGAGGTTGTTGTTCCCGCGCGCCTGGGTTGGCCCAACTGGCGCCACACTTCTTCAGCGAGGGTTCCCACCGTCTCGCTCAATGCGAGACATAGGGGCGCCCCTCCAAGCTATCTAATTTCCCCCGTAGTCGATCCGTCTTCTCAGACACATATGCCCTCTTTTCACGTCCACCACCTTCCACATCGATGACAACCCTGGAGCCATTGCCTCGCCTTTCCATCATAGTCAATAACCAGAGGAACATTTTAATTAAGGGAAAAAAAGCAAATAAATTCAAAAAATGTTTTTGTGTGTGTGATAAACACTATTGAGTGTATCACATGGGTAGTTAGTTTCATTAGTAAAAACATTTGTAAAGCTCATGGTGAAAAAGAATGATGCTTCAAGAAAGCTGTTTTTGAAAGCATTTTGCAGCACTAATTTTCCTTTTTTTAACCGGTTCATCAGGATTGTCTTTTTATCACAAAATTTGCACGTAGGCGAAAAACTAAGCATTGTTTGTTGCAAGAAAAAAAATCAAAACCGCGCGAAAGAGCTCATTTGGGTTAAGCCGCCAGCTCCCTCTACCGGCCGCACAACCAGAGCGGCTCGACGACGGGAGGAGGAGGCGGAGGCCATGGTGGAGGCTAGCATCGGTGCCCAACCGCCCGAGCCCGTGCAACAGCCCGACAACTTCGACGCCCAACCAACTGCCCCTGTGCAGCGGTCCGACGACCGAGACCGCTACCCAGGCTCAGACATAGGGATGTGTGGCCGCCGCATAGGACCCCCAGATTTGTAGGGGCCCAATTTGCGAGGAGAGTTGGTATAGTGCCTTGCTGCGACCGTGAAGGGAGCGATTGCTCATGTGCGCAAGCATCGGGTAGGCCGGCCCAGTACTTTGGATCAAACACTTGTATGGAAGCGATAGGTTTGATTTGTGTGTGTGTGTGTGTGGTGGTGGTGGGGGTGGGGGCGGGTTTCTTCTATTTACTTTCCCACAAAATCAAAGACTAAAAATGTCCAAGAAAATTCATGAATTTTATAAAAATGTAAAAAAAATCATGAATCTGAAAAAATGACCATGTTTTTAAAGAATGTTCACGAATTTGAATAAGTCCACGAATTCAAAAAATGTTCACATACTTGAAAAACTGTTTTCGCGGTTTGAGAAATTTTTTCGTGAATCCGAAAAGTGTTCGTGGATTCGAAAGTGTCCATGATTTGTTTTACAATACGCGCCGCAGTTTTAGTTATTTCGCATGGCAAGCGGGGGCGTTCGCCGACAATTTGTCCCCAACGAACGTTCTCCAGATAATAAACACCTAAAAAAAACAGTCTTTACCGAGCCCAACCATCTCTACTCGGCCGGGCGGGCCCAAACCCAAACCCGAAAGAAAGAGGCGGGAAGCCTCAAACGCACCCCGCCTATTCGGCGGGAACGGGCTTCCATTTCAGGCGCCACATAAATAAAAGCGAACGCCACTCCTCTGCTCCCACCCTTTCTTTCCCCCCAAATCGCCCGGCACCTCGAACCCCCATCGCCTCCAGCCCAGAAACCCTAGCCCCATCCCCCCACCCCGGCCCCGATGGCGAGGCCGGCGAGGCGACGCGTCGTGGAGGAGGAGGAGTCCTCCTCCGGCGAGGAGCAGCAGGACCAGTCCGACGCCGGCGGCTCCGGATCCGGCGAGGAGGAGGGGGGAGGCGGCGAGGCGGAGGAGGAGGTGGACGAGGACGAGATCGAGGCCGTCACCACCGGCGCGGGCGCCGACGACGAGGAAGAGGAGGAGGACGGCGGCGAAGAGGACGAGGAGGAGGAGCCGGAGTCCGACGACGACGACGACGAGGTGAGCGTGGGGGCTAGGGTTCGGGTGCTCGATTTAGAGGGTTTCCGTTGGTGATTAGTTTGGTTAATTCATGGTTATCTGCATCCCGTCCGGGCTTCAATAATAATTTGGAAGCATTCCCGCATAGTAGTACTAGTAATAATAAAAATAAAAATAAAAATAAAATAAAATCATTTTTTAACAATATATAGCAGCAGCAGCAGTAGCAGTGATAATGATTTTGAGACATTACCAGGTTTGAATATACCTTAGATCTGGACTGAAATGAAGCCACTGTTTTGAAAAAAGTGGCCCTTTTCATGTCTTAGAATGTAATGTAATGCAGTAGTTGTCCAGATGCCTGCAGTCTTTGTGTTCTTGTGCAAAGTAGGAAGCAGGGCAGAGGTGGCTGCAATGGTGTTTGAGCTTAATCAGTTAACCTGCTTTGGTAATATTTGCATTATTTGCGCCTGCCTAACCGTTTCCGTTGCAGGCCGAAGACCCTGCTGGAATTCCAGAGGTAGGGAAGCAGGAACGAGCCAGGCTCAAACAACTTCAGAAACTGAAGAAGCAGAAGATCCAGGAGATATTACAGACCCAGAATGCTGCCATTGATGCTGACATGGTGTGTTTCTCCTTTTGTGAGATCCCCCCTGAATATAATTGCCTTCTGCAGTCGATTTGCATCATGTGCGCATTTGATACACGTTTTTTGGTGTATATTGCATTCTCATCATGGTTTTGATCACAGAACAAGAAAGGGAAAGGGCGACTGAAGTACCTACTGCAGCAGACAGAAGTATTTGCCCACTTTGCAGAAGGAAGCCAGGCTAAAGAGAAGAAGCCACGTGGAAGGTGATTCTTGGTTATGTTTTTTTTAAAGCAAATCCTTGGTTATGTTAGTGCCACTATATAGTACTTTACTATGAACACCCATCTTGGATGACCAATAGAAATTGCAGCCACATGTGCACCGATCTAATTTGAAACATCAACGAAAATTGAAAAAAAATTCTCTCATAGCGCTACTTCTATTTGCATTTCCCAAACATACGGTTCTGTCCATCCTCATTTCCTGTCTTCCCTAATAACCATCATTAAGTTATAGGGTTGCTAACAGCAGCTTGCGGTCCCTCTTCCCATTGAGCTCCACCACTGCAGCAGCAGCAGCATCTAGCCCTACTGCACTGGTGTTTTTGCAACAGCAGCGTGTCACTGTACAGTGACTGCAGTGCAGATGCACACGCGGTACACGGTCAATGTCCATCTTCTTCAATCATATTGCAGAACGATGAGGCGACCTAAAATCCTGTCTCCTTTTCTGGTTAATAGTAGTATGGAATTTCCAGGAGTGCACTTGTGAGGAAATTCATTTACTTTTTATTTGTATTTCTAGCTGTGCGATTATTTTGGATTCTAAGTACACCTGTTAATTGTAGCAGTTTATTTTATGTTATAGTAAATTAGCAATAGCTTTTAGCTTAATGTTGTGGGCGCTCCTGTTATTCTGTATGCTGGGTTGCGAGTTTAGTCCATTTACTCCTAGATTCTTGTGTCTCTTTGTTCTATTTGTTGCTAATGTGGGTCACACTGTAGGGGACGCCCTTCCTCAAAGAGGAGGGCAGAAGAGGAGGATGATGAAGAGTACCTCGAAGAGGAGGAAGATGCACTTGCTAGTTCAGTCGGAACACACTTGCTTGTGCAGCCATCATGTGAGCCTTTCCTTGTTGACCATTGGTAGCTGATTTATATTACACTTCACTTCTCCTCAATAACCAACTTAAGCCGGCATATGCTACTCTTTTCTTGCTAGCTACATGGATTTCTTTCCATAAGATCAAAATGACAATGAAATATGGCATACATTCAGAAACACATAACTAAACAGTTTATTGTGGCAATGAACCAACTTTGTTCTGTAGTTGATTATCAGCAACATTGTTTTCCAATCCAAGCAAGCATATATTTGATGGCTTAAATAAATTATAAATCAGTAGTGCATCTATTTGAGTGGAACTCCTTGTACTTAGACTAAACATCATAAAGTTACACTTTTAAGAGACCCTTATGTACCATGCCAACTAGAACTTTAAAGTTTTGGTTGATGTGGCGAAGTTAGGGGATAGAAGAGCCCCCTACAGTTCCCCTTGGGGCTGTGCATTCATATGAGAACCATGTTTTTTTGACTTGTAGCAATCTCTGTATTCACTGTAACAGGCACAAATGAGCATGTGTTACAAGTGGCTGGGTTGGTTAGCAACTTAGCCTGTTGATTCGAACATGATTTTGTTTAAAATTGTGTAAGTGAATGTATGCTAAAGACTTCCGTTTTGTAAAACGAACATCATCATATTTTATTTGTGATAGGTTGACCAGATTATCTGTAGTTCTGGACTTCTAGTTCCATGAAACTTAATCATTATTGTATTTTGATTTCTAACTAAATGTGAACTATTTATAATGGATGGGTCTTTTGTTTTATTTCTACCAATTATTTCATATCGTCAAAAGCATGCTGATGCTAGCTGACCCTGTTCTTGTTAAAATCAGCTAATGGCACCAAAGTCCTTTCTAATAGGATGACATCTTCAATTTTGTCTAGCATATGTTAACTACCAAATGGTTGCACACTTATTATGTTGCTTTGCAGGCATAAATGGACAAATGCGAGATTATCAACTAGCTGGGCTTAATTGGCTAATACGGCTGTATGATAACGGCATTAATGGAATATTGGCTGATGAGATGGTATGTTTGATGTGTTAACCACACAATAGGCTAGTCGCTAAAACCCTTTCAGTATTTTATTCAATCAGTATGGTGGTAATGTTCAATGCAAGTTACTAACCTTATCCTTGTCTTGCCATTTATTTACTCAGGGTCTTGGGAAAACTCTTCAAACTATTTCACTGATGGGCTATCTGCATGAATTCAGAGGAATAACTGGTCCTCACATGGTTGTTGCGCCAAAGTCTACTCTTGGTAACTGGATGAACGAAATTGCTCGTTTTTGTCCCATTCTGCGTGCTGTGAAATTCTTGGGAAATCCAGAAGAGAGGGTTGGTCTTACATCCCTGCTTTTCAACTATAATTGTTACTTCAGCTGGCATGTTAACTATACTTTGTTACTGTTTGATCAGAATCATATAAGGGAGAAATTGCTACAGCCAGGAAAATTTGATGTGTGTGTGACCAGTTTTGAAATGGCAATCAAAGAAAAAAATGCATTGAAGCGTTTCAGTTGGCGCTACATTATTATTGATGAAGCTCATCGGATAAAAAATGAAAACTCTCTTCTGTCTAAGACGATGAGGCTTTTTAGCACTAACTATCGTCTACTCATCACAGGCACTCCACTCCAGGTAGGTTGCCTTTGGCAGTGCTATTTCTTTGTATTATATACATACAACATGCATTGCAACCACTGAATATATTGTTTTATATTCGTCAATCTTATTTCAGTTTCATCACTTACCGATGTAATGTATTGCAGAACAATCTCCACGAGCTTTGGTCTCTACTCAATTTCTTGCTGCCTGAGATATTTAGTTCTGCAGAGACCTTTGATGAGTGGTTCCAAATTACTGGTGAAACTGATCAACAGGAGGTTGTTCAGCAGCTTCATAAGGTAGGGATATAACACTCATGCTCAATGAGTGCCAGTATGTTTGAATTAGCATTATAATTCATGCTTGTAATTTTTTTGAAGGTTCTTCGCCCATTTCTTCTCCGGAGGCTTAAATCTGATGTCGAAAAGGGTTTACCTCCAAAGAAAGAAATTATCCTTAAAGTTGGGATGTCTCAGATGCAAAAGCAGTACTATCGA
The DNA here is from genome assembly GCF_002162155.2 of Triticum dicoccoides. Lineage (NCBI taxonomy): Eukaryota > Viridiplantae > Streptophyta > Magnoliopsida > Poales > Poaceae > Triticum > Triticum dicoccoides. Next base: position 65,305,566 of record NC_041385.1, read on the forward strand.
GGTCTGCTTCAGAAAGATTTGGAGGTTATTAATGCTGGTGGTGAGCGTAAAAGGTTGCTTAACATAGCTATGCAGTTACGAAAGTGCTGCAACCATCCATATTTATTCCAAGGGGCAGAACCGGGCCCACCTTACACAACTGGTGACCATCTTATTGAGACCGCAGGTATGTTTTTCATGCTGACCATTTTGTTGTTGCAATTCTATAATCCTGCTTTGGTTGCTTAACAACGACTCTTGTGATATATACTGTAGGGAAAATGGTTCTGTTAGATAAATTGCTGCCCAAATTAAAGGACCGTGACTCCAGAGTGCTTATTTTCTCACAGGTGATCATCTATCATGTACCATACCGATTTACATGGCAGTCTAGATATCACATATTAGGAAATCATGGTCGCACATGAGTTACTAAACACATGCACCTTGTTACAGATCATTGATTCCCCCTAAAATACCTTGCTTTGTTTGACATATCACTATCTGCAGATGACCAGGCTTTTGGATATCTTGGAAGATTATCTTATGTACAGAGGGTATCAATATTGCCGAATAGATGGAAGTACAGGTGGAGAAGATCGTGATGCATCCATTGATGCATTTAACAAACCAGGAAGTGAGAAGTTTGTTTTCTTGCTTTCAACCAGGGCTGGTGGACTTGGTATCAACCTTGCCACTGCTGATGTTGTGATTCTTTATGATAGTGATTGGTAAGCTGTTTTTTTTGGACTGCAAACTATAAATCTATAAGTTGAATCTTATGTTTTTTATGGTTCTAATGTATCTGCAGGAATCCACAAGCTGATCTTCAAGCTCAAGACCGCGCACATAGGATAGGTCAAAAGAAAGAAGTTCAAGTTTTCCGATTTTGCACCGAGGTTTGTTAAGTTAGGTTGAGAATATCAAAATATTGCTTTTGGCAGGTATGTGTCTAAACAATGAAACTAAATTGCAGTATACCATTGAGGAAAAAGTGATTGAGAGAGCGTACAAGAAGCTTGCATTGGATGCTTTGGTTATTCAACAAGGACGATTGTCAGGGCAGAAAAGTGAGTTTTTGCTGCTTGTTATTGCTATCTTTTGGAAGATTTTGTTGTTGTTGTAAGTAGGATATGTAATAGTTTGACCTTATTGTTTTCTATGCAGCTGTCAATAAGGATGACTTATTGCAAATGGTTAGATATGGTGCGGAAATGGTGTTCAGTTCCAAGGATAGCACAATAACAGATGAGGATGTTGACAGAATTATAGCTAAAGGAGAAGAGACAAAAGCAGCGCTGGATGCAAAGATGAAAAAATTCACAGAGGATGCCATTAAGTTTAAAATGGATGACAGTATGCACCTCTCTCTCTCTGTCTCTCTAAATGTAACATGGGTGATAGTATGCACCCCTAACTAATATCTCTCAAATCATTTTTTTCTCTGCAGCTGCTGAATTGTATGATTTTGATGGTGACAAGGTAATGATCTGCTCACTTGATCATGCACTTGAAATTTAGTTAAATATCTTATCAAGTACCAACTGACTCTGCTTTTCGTTTGCTTAAAGGAGGAAAACGAGGCTGATTTTAAGAAAATTGTTGCTGAGAATTTGGTGGTCGAGCTACCTAGGAGAGAAAGGATAAGGAAGTATGCCACTCATATTTGGGGTGTTGCATTATGTACTGTTTACTTGTATTACCTAACTTTGACTTGTTTTTGTAGTTACAATGAGTCTGAATACTTCAAGCAAGCACTTCGCCAAGCAGCACCAGCTAAACCCAAGGAACTACGGATTCCAAAAATGCCAACTTTGTAAGTTCTTTCAGTGTTACTATCTATTTTGATTTTCTTAAAAGAAAAATCAATCCTGCTTGTTGCTTGGTATTGCCTGCTCACTGCTTATGTGTTTATGTTAGGCATGATTTCCAGTTCTTCAACAGTCAAAGGCTAAATGAGTTGTATGAAAAGGAAGTCCGACACCTCGTGGTAATTTCTCAGCTAGATATATGTTGAGGAACAGCTTAAACATTTTTTGCTTCTTTTGTGCTTGCCCCACTACCCAGTCCATTGTTTCCCAGTTGTCATTGATAATTGGTGCCCAACTTTATAATATCTTTACAATGCAGCAAACCAACCAGAAGAAAGATACCATTGATGGTGAAGATGAAGGTACTGGTACTGCTAACTCTTGCTTCTCTAAGTGCATTACAGCATCTAACTACACCATGCTAATGATATTATTCTTCTGCAACACTCAGATCAGGTGGAGCCTTTTACTGCAGAGGAGCTGGAGGAGAAGCAGCGGTTATTGGAAGCGGTAGGATTATATGCAATATGAAAGAAACATCAATCATCTTTTTAACTCTCCTGACATTCTGGTTTACTATGATACAAAATTTAGGGTTTTCCAACATGGACTAAGAGAGACTTCAACACATTTATTCGTGCTTGTGAGAAATATGGCCGTAATGACATAAAGGGTATATCCTCTGAAATGGAAGGGAAAACAGAAGAAGAGGTTCAACGATATGCTGAAGTTTTCAAGGAGAGATACAAGGAACTGAGTGGTAAGCAATTGAGTCAATTCATCATACATCATGAAATATAGGGTTATTATGTAAATCCTCATCAGGCAACTTGCCTCAATAACAACTGACTGTTTTGCTTGGGTGAATGGTCAACTTTAAACGAATGTTCACCCTGACTAATCTGTGTGTTTGTCCCTGTCTAATCAGATTATGATAGAATTATCAAAAACATCGAAAGGGGTGAGGCAAGGATAACTCGCAAGGATGAGATTATGACAGCCATTGGGAAGAAGTTGGACCGCTATAAGAACCCATGGTTAGAGCTGAAAGTTCAGTATGGCACAAACAAAGGGAAGTTCTATAACGAGGAATGCGACCGTTTTATGGTATGCCCTCTCCCTTCTAGTGCAAAGCGCTTCAAGTTTGTGACATGATCATAACAACAACCTGTTATGTTTCAGCTATGCATGGCGCACAAGCTTGGTTACGGGAAGTGGGATGAACTTAGATCTGCCTTCCGCAAGTCACCCTTGTTCCGATTCGACTGGTTTGTGAAGGCAAGAAGTGCCCAAGAGCTGGCTAGGCGGTGCGACACGCTTGTCCGTCTAGTTGAGAAAGAGAATCAAGAACACGATGAGCGAGAAAGGCAGGCACGGAAGGAGAAAAGGCTTGCTAAGGTAGTTTCTTATTGTTGAACATCTTGATTTTGTTCTTCTTGCGACATTACTAATCCTGGTGATCATTCCTTTGTCATGCAGAAGATGACACCAACGAAGCAAAAGATGACACCAACAAAGCAGAAGATGACGCCAACAAAGCAAGCTGCATCAAGGGTTCCAGACGGCGAGACGGCTCCAGCGAATCCATCCAAGAAGGTAGCAGTTTCTTCTTGTTGAACGTCACTGGCCTTGATTTTGTTCTTCTTATGGCATTACTAATCTTGGCGATCATTACTTTGTCATGCAGAATAAGACACCAACAAAGCAGAAAATGACACCTACAAAGCGGGCTGGTGAGACGGCTCCAGCGCCCTCATCCAAGAAGCGGCGGCAGTCCCTTATGGACGATTTCCTGGGCTCGGTATGTCCAAGCAAAATCCTTTCTGTCAGTTGGTCAGTCCAGCGCAAGCTGAAGAGATGATTATGCTGCTGCCTACTGACCTAGCTAAGCTGAAAACAATGTTGCAGGGAAAGAAGGGGAAGGTGTAAGCGCAGGTGATCCGACGTTGTCGCTTTGTCAGGAGATGTTTTGGGCTCGGCTTCTTCCAGCGCTTAAGGCCTCTTATATTAGTGTAATATATGCTCGATGAATTGTTGGTTAGGTTAATCACTGTCGAAGTAAGTTTAATGTCATGTATTGTGGCGCCACCTGTAGTGAGTGCATCAGGATCGGTTTGAATATTGAATGTTGGCCGGGCCTTTTGGTGCTTGCGGATGAAGATGGTATGCAAACGGCTACAAGAATTGTTTTAGAAAGGAAATGCATTGAATTTCAATTTGCTCCACATGAATCATCTCTAGTTCTCCACAGTAGTTTCTAACACAAGTGGCTAGCCACCTGTACCCAGCACAAGCTCACTTGAAGCCTTCCATGTTCAGTGCCGGCGAGGTCCTCCGCCCTTCAATGTTCAGTGCCGGCGAGGTCCTCCGCCCGGCTGCTGTTGCGATCAAAGGAGTGCTGGTGGTGCTGCTGTGCGCGGTGAGGAGGTCATGGCGCTGTGGGGGGTTCATTAGACTTTGTAGAATCAGTTACATTTTCTAAAAGAAGGCAGACTCATTTACAAGACTTGCTGAATAGCTCCTTCTAAATGGCATTCCACTTAACAGTTTTGCTCAACGGTAGTGGACTTAGCTAGGGTGATGTCCTCTTGCCCATTCTTTTCATAATCATCATGGACTCTTTATGCAAGATTTTTGAAATTGCGAGTAGTGTGGGATTTCGTACCCTTTCAGAAATAAACACTGCATCGCGCAGCGATTCTCCATATACGTAGATGATGTGGTTGTCCTCCCGCAAAAAAAAAGTAAAAAGTAAAGAAGATGTGATTGTCTTTCTAATAGCCAAACACAATGATGTTGTTGCTGCTAAGCTTCTTCTGGAGATTTTCGTTGTTCTTCGCGGTTGAAGTGCAACGAATGCAAAAATGCTCTATTTCCTCAATCTTATGTGAGGAGGATCTGATTGGTGAATTCGGAAGTTTGTTCAGCTGTCAAACTGGGAAAGAGAATTTTCAGTGTGGTCGTGTGTATCTTTTGATGCGTAGGCTGGGGGTTTCAATTTTCAACTGTCTTTTTTCGAAAAAGAGAGAATTTTCAATCCTTATTGATAAATTAAGAGATAGATTTAGGCCATGGTGTACTGGTTTTTTGTACCAAAGTGGTCGTTTAATCCTAGCCCAAGTCATGTTGTCGGCCGTTCTGACTTTTCACTTAATGTCACTTACCCCCCTCCATGGTTGTTTAGATTGAAAGATTAGGAGAGCCTTTCTTTGGAAAGGTAAGGAAGCGGTTAGTGGTGGTCATTGCCTAGTGAGTTGGAAACAAATTTGCTGGCCCAAAGAAAGTGGAGGACGAGGCATTTTAGCGGACATCCTATTTCGCACGGCACACACGTGAACATATTATTTTTGTTCTTTCCTTTGTTTTTTTATTTTTGTTCTTTCCTTTGTTTTTTCAGGATTACAAACAAGTTCGAATTTTTAAAATGATTTTTTACGAAACAATTGAGAAATCATAAAATGTTAGTGAATTCAAAAAATATTTCATGATTTTGAAGAATGTTGGAAATCATAAAATATTAGACGATTACAAAATGTTCACATATTAAAAAAATTCAACGTTTTGAAATATTATTCGTGAAAAAAAATCATGATTTAAAAAAATGTCTGCATACTGAAAAAATGCCCGTCAATTCATTTTTTCACAATTTTTAAAAATATTCGCGAATTTCGAAATAAATCTCGCGAATTGGAAAAGGTTCAGGATTTAAAAATGTTCATGAATTTGTAAAAATCTTCATGATATGAAAACAATGTTCACGAATTCCAAAAAATATACATGAGTTAGAAAATGTTCACAATTCCAAAAAGTGTACACGAACTTGAATGATGTACATTAAATGAAAATGAAAGGACAAAAAGAAAGAAAAATAACTAAAACAAGAAAGAAAATTAAAAAGTAAAAGTAAATCTAAAAGAAAAGACAAAAATTTTAAAAGGAAAAAGAAAGAAAAAGAAAAAATGAAAAAAACAAAGGAAAGAACAAAAATAAAAAACATGAAAGACCAAATGTATGCTGCATTTAAACAAATGTTCATGGACTTCAATAATATGTTCATAACATATCTTTAAAATGTTTATACACTGTAAATATTGTTCGCATAGGTTTTTTAAAAGTTTAGTATCATTAAAAAATATTAGAATATTTAGTTGATTTTTTCGAGCACAAATGGAAATATACATTCAAAACAATTACTTGAAAAAAGATTTTTCATTTATTTAAGAAATATTAAACATGTATAAACAAATTTTTATATGTATACAAAAAATGTACAACTTGTATGGAAAGTAATAGACATCAAAGTGTATATTTGAAAAAATAAATCAAGTATTTAAAAATTGGTAAATGTGTACCAAAAAATGTCCTATTGTTTACAATGTGTGTAGAAAAAATGTAGACATGTATTGGAAAAGTTTAAACGAAGGAAAAAGAAAAAGAAAAATACTAAGAAAATCAGTGAAAATTAAAGAAAGAAACCAAAAAAACCTAAGAGAGAAAGAAATTCATAGAAAAACCGAGACAAACAAAAGAAAACCGATGCAACAGTCAAAATCCGATAAGGAAACCACGGAAATAAACTAGTGTGGCAGCTACAGTACCATGCAAGAGGCGAGCCGGAGCTACATCTCGCAATAAGTTACACATAGCGGGCACGTCTATACCTTGCTTTAGGCGAGTTAGATCGGTCTCTCGCTGAAGCGAACTCGCGAGTGGGCTGGCCAGCAAGGTGTTTATGCAGACCTAGTGAACACACCGAAAAAGTAAAAACGGAGTACCTGGTCGCATCAATATTTTTTTAATCTTGTATCTGAAAAATAGTAAATCAGACATTTGAAAAATATTAAATGTAAATGGGAAAAATGTTGACCATGTATTCAATTTTTTTAATCTTGTATTGAAAAAATGTAAAATGTGTATTAAAAATGTAAAATGTGTATGACAAAAATTAGACATAGAAAAAGTTCTAAAAAAATGTTAATCATGTGTTAAATTTCTTTAATCTTGTATTGAAATAATGTTAAACGTCTATTAAAAATGTATAATGTGTATGAAAAAAGTAGACATAGAAAAAGTTTTCAAAAAATGTTAATCATGTATTTAAAAAATGTTTAACATGTATATGAAAACTGTTTTTGATGTATACGAAAAATGTTGATGTGTACCGAAAATAACTTAACATGTGTTGAACATAAAAGAAAACCAATGAAAACTGTTTTCTGTTTTCCTTGAACATGTTTTTCCATTTTTTGACAGTAAATGTGATCATCCACCATATATGCTTGACGTCAGACCATATAGCATTATTAAAGATGCGGTCACTTCTAGTTTTCCCAATGCGCCAAAGGATGCAAGCACAAAAGAAACTGGAAGCAACAAGATTATCATTTGGAGTCCACTATGTAGCAAAAGACATAAAATCTACACCTAACGGTTTATCAATTATCATCGTATATTGCAACTGCTTCCCAAATTTTCCTAGCAACCGCACATTTGAAAAACAGCTGGTCTATTGCCTCTGGTTCGGGTTCAGAGAAGTAACACACAATCTAAAGGCTTGACCACGTGACGTATCTCTAGATTATCTCTGGTCATGAGTTTACGGTTAGTTAGGAGCCAGAGTGAAATTTACAGTCTAGCAGAATGGACAATACAGAAGGGGATGTGTAAATAGGTTGGACACCTTTGGAATTGATGTCACCCTTGTCTTGTCCTCAACAATCATCCATCTCTCGGTAAATTAAGTAGGTCGAAATTGTCCTGAATTTTCCTTTCTGCGAATTCGATCCTGAGAATCGTGCTGAAAGGCAGGAGGCTTGAAAGGTACACCGCCGTCCTTCACACTTTACAGATCATAGTGTGCCAGGAATCTTGGATACGACGCCTGCGTGTCGATCCACATCTTTGTTTTCCAATTCAACCAGCGTAGTGATGGTGACAAAACTGAACGACGGCCGGTCGGCATTTTCCCAGCTAGATGTGGATATTTTTTGCAATTGATACCGATAACTCGACTATGCAGTAGCTAGCTACTATTGTTTTTTGTTAGAAAAAGGATCCTGTCTCCAGCGTCCATCATTATAAACACTAGACATTGCACGCTCCCTCTAGTCCTCTTCATCCTCCAGATTCCCACACAACCTCAACGCCGCTTGACTTGACTCTGATATAGAGAGCCCCATCCTTTCCTTACATGTCCATCCCGTCCCTTCCCGACGAGCCCCTCTTCCGCTCTCCCCACTCAGAGCGGAGCCGGCCATGTCCACCTCCTCTGCCGTCGTATTGGAAATAGAATTGGAAGTCGACGGCAACATCAACAAAAGGTGCCAAGGTGCCCGACGATAGCAAAAGGGTCAGATCTCGAAATTTTTACAAACTAAGGCCAGATCTTGATTAACTTTCAAAAAAGGGATAAAACACAAAAATTTGCCCCCACGTGACGTTTCTCTAGATTATCTCTGGTCATGAGTTTACGGTTAGTTAGGAGCCAGAGTGAAATTCCCGCAAAAAAAGGTGCCAAAGTGAAATTTACAGTCTAGCGGAATGGACCATACAGAAGGGATATAAATAGGTTGGACACATCTGGAACTGATGTCACCCTTGTATTGTCCTCAACAACGGGTGAAGCTCGAGTAGTGTGACAGGGAAAACCAAAAAATGCCCCCTCGTGCAACCGCGCATGTCCCCCACGACCCGCCAGCCACGCCGTCCATCCCTCTTCCCCAGAGTTCCCCCACCCTCCCTCTCCCCGTGTCGCCGGCGTGCATCGCCGGGCTCGGCCCGGGCGGCGACGGCGACCCGCGACATTTCCCCTCCTGCGGCGGATCCTGCGCGGGGTGGCGCTGCTTCAGGAGGTGCTTCCAGGCGGCGATGGTGCGGCGCGGCGGCAGGCTGGCTCGCTGTTGGCGTCGGTGGTCGGAGGCATGGGGCGCGGCCGTTGGCGGCGGAGCTCCTCGGCGGCACGGGCTGGCGGGGCTTGCTCGGCCCAGATCTAGACTCTTTGGGCCCCATCTAGGCCGGGTGGGCCGACGGCTCCGATATGCGGCGTAGCTTCCTGGAGGCGGCGGTGGGGTGTCGGGATCCTGGGTGATGGCGGCGCCGTCGTCGGCTTGCTGCAGTGTGGCGGTGGAGTGTTTGCGCGCTCGATCTGAGCCCGTCCGGACCCGGGTGGCCTGCTTTGCTTCCCGCCGTTGCGTCCAGCCGGCTATCGCGATGGCGCTGGAGGAACTGGCCTCTTGTGCGACGGCGGTGGAGGTTGCCCCCTTCCGCTTTGCCGCGGTGCTGCCGCCCCCGGCTCCATGCATTCTCATTTTCCGTCCTCTAGGTCTCACGATGGTGGCCTCAGTGAGACGGCATGGGTGGCTTCAAGGCCGTGGTGGCGCATGCAAGTGGGCGGCGTGTTGGGTGGAAGACTCCGGAGCGATTGGGTAGTGGTGTTCCGCGGGTGGGAGAAATCCATGTCGGCCACCTCTCCTTGGAGGGCGTCGGGTAACCCCTTTCACCTCCCTCCTTCGCGTGCCGGGAGAATCCCTAGGAATTGTCCGGGCAACCGCGTCGTCGTCGTCGCTCTCCTTCCTGAAGTGTTGCTTGGTACGCGGCGCTCCAGAGTGTTGGGTGTGTGGTGGGACGAGACTTCGGAGGGCGCAGCGATGGCGGGTCATCCACTTGTCGTCAAGCTGCCATCGCTGGCATTTGTTTCTCTCTTGTTCTTCTTGTTTTATCTTTGGGCTTGATGTGTTGTTCGCCCCAGCAACGCGGTGATGGTTGCTTGTAATACAAAGCGGGGGGAAACCCTATTTCAAAAGGATTGTCCTCAACAATCATTCATCTCCCTGTTAATTAAGTAGGTCAAAATTGTCCTGAAATTTCCTTTTCGTGAATTCGGTCATGACAATCATCCTCTTTGTAAAAAGCTTGTCTCAATCTTGTCCATCAAATGGATGTATCTAGCACTAACTTGGTGCTTGATACGAGTTATTTACCCCAAACCACCACACTTGGGGCTAGGGTAACAGCTCAGTACCAGATATGAGCCAAGTCACAGAAAACCACCAACTATGAGCCTAATCGGTAAGCGGAACACTGACGGGCCGATTTGGCCGCGAAAACAGCAAAATCGACAGGTGGGACCCACCTGTCGG
>NC_041385.1:65315744-65319035 GCF_002162155.2 Triticum dicoccoides
AGGTCACGCACCCGCCGTTTCCCTGTCCAATCCCCGATTCAGTTTCCTCCGGCGCGTTCCTCCCGCTCCACTCATGGCGACCAGCTCCGGCGGCGGCGATGGCGGAGAAGGAGTCGACGGCTCCGGCGGCGGTGGCCGTTCTAACAGTGGCCGCCGCCCGCAATGCGACCCCGATGGCAAGTGGGTCCCCAACCCCAATGGCGATTCGGACTCGACGGCGGCTTGGGGTAAAGCTGTCCTGCCGCCGCCGTCCCAATATGCGAAGGAGGCAGAGAAGGCAGCTGCGGAGGCAGAGAAGGCGTCGGCGGCGGCAGAGAAGGCGTCAGCGGCGGCTGATTCGTTGGGGGAGGAAGTACCCCCCTTGCATCCATCTGAATCCAGGTAAATCTCAGTGCAAAATACCTAGGGTTAGGGTCTAGCAGTACTGGTTAGTTAGGATACCTAGTGTTAGTTCTAGCTGTACCTAGGGTTAGGCCTAGTTGATTGCAGCAATATTGTGCTGAATATGTAATAGTTTTTATTGTGCTACTGAATGAGGAACTGCATTTTGTTATCTGAATGAGGAACTGCATTTTATTATCTAAACAACATGTACTGAATATTGCTGTTATTCATTGAATGAGGAACTGCTTATTAATGACATGTTGTTCAGTGTTGTTTGTACTGAATATTGCTTATTCAGTGTTGTTTGTAGTGAATATTGCTTGCTGTTATTTAGTGTTGTTTGTACTGAATTTTTTAATTGTACTGAAAATGTTGTTATTTTGTTTTGTATTGTGTAGGCCTGAGGAGCTATGGTCATTATATTTTTTCGGAGATACTTCCATTTGAAGGACAAATTTTTTCGGATGAAGGGAATAAGTAGTTCGAAATTGTCCTGTATTTTCCTTTCAGTGAACTCGATCCCGACAATCGCGCTGAAAGGGAGGGGCCATGAACGATACACCGTCCTCTCACACTTTACACTTCACAAATCTCAGTAGCGTGCCAAGAATCTTGGCGACGTGTCGGTCCGCATCTTCGGTTGTCCAACTCAACCAGGATGGTGACACAACTTAAGGAGGGACCGACCGCATTTTCCCAGCTAGATATGGACAGTTTTTTGCAGTTAATATCGATAACTCCACTGAAGTAGTACTAGCTGGTGTTGTTTCGTTAGGAAAACTGAAGAATCTCTATCCGTCGCTATAAATACTAGTGCTACTCATTGCACTCTCCCTCTAGTCGTCTTCATCCTCCAGACACCTACAGCCCCAACGGTGCTTCACTCCGATACAGAGAGCCCGATCCTTTCCTTACATGTCCATCCCGTCGCTTCACTCTCCGCCCCTTCCCGACGAGCCCCTCAGCTTCCGCTCACCCCACTCAGAGCTGAGCCGGCCATGGCCGCCTCCTCCGGCGTCGTATTGGAAATAGAATTGGAAGTCAACAACAACAACAACAACAACAGCAACAACAACTTGGAGCAGGAGGAGGCCAGCAGAAGCAAGATAGCGCGGCTAGTGTCTCCAGGCGCATCCACGAAGCAGCTCGCGCGCGCGTTGTGGGTGCTGAGCTCTGCCACCCTCTTCGTGGGCGTCAACGCCGGGCTTCACCGACCGGCCGCCACGGGATCAGTCTTCGCCCGCCACGAGGCCGCTTACTACGGCATCGTCGCCGCCATTCTCGCCGCCGTGCCTGTGGAGATGGCGACCGCCTTCTGGCTGCCCCGCTCCGACGGCCGGCGCTTCCACGCTTTCGCCGCGGGTCTCCAGCGCGTAGCCCTCGTGCTTCTTCTCCTCGTATCGGCCGTGGGTGGCGTCGGGCTCACTGTCAAGCTCTAATATACTCGCATGCATGCATGCATGGAGTAGCTATAGCTAGCCATTCATATATGTACATATTTTATTTTCGTCGGTTGCACTCGCGCCTATATTTCAGTGCGAACGAGACGTCTCACTAGCACACATATATGTATGTCCCTAAATAAGTCATCGTGTCTTGTTAATATATATATTAGCGGGTAATTTGTCTTAGAGCAAATATGTACGTTCTCTACTTTTTTTAGGGTGAAAAGAGCTTTATTTCATCGGTATAGAGTTACAGTCGAGAAGTAAAAGATCCTCAATATATGGTGGTCCTTGATGCAACCATACAACCATGCTGCACTAGGTACGACTATAATTTGTCCGTTCCCTATTTATGCATGCATCATGTTTGACTTAAGCTCTTTTTTTCCTTTTGCGACGGATGTTTGACTTAAGCCTCCATGTATCTAACCGGTGGCATGCAATCTCCAAAAGAGAAAGTGTAAAGTACCATTCGTGTTCGACGTACGTATATGCACTCTCCTTTCTTGCCTTTTATCCAGTGACCAATAGTACATCTCCTATAAGAATGTGTAGGCCTGACGGTTCGATGGCCACAGACACAGTGACACAGTAAGTCAGTAACCATCGTGATGGCTTCATTTGTGACACATGGCGAATGGTGCAGCCCGGCGTCACGTATGCTGCAGCAATCTGCATGGAAGGCAGATTTCTCTTGGCCGTGATGGCGATCTCACCTGGGAGTGTTAGATTGTATAGTTTCCGTATATGTGTACGTATGTTGTAACATTGTATCCCTTTATTATATATATGTGATAGGCCACCCCTAGAGGATCGTGCCGGTTCCTCCAAACTTATTATCTTACATGATATCACGCTAGGTTACGATCGCTTTCGCTCCCAAACCCTAATATCCGCACCGCCGCCGCCGCCGTCTTCACCGCCGCCGCGCCACCAATCTCGCCGCCGCCATGTCGAGCGCCGCCACGTCCGGTTCCACCGCCGCGGGGCTACTGCCGGCCTCCCTCGCGGCCCTGCAGAACCTCCCTCTGGACGCCGTCGCTGTCCCGGCCCCGCTCGGGACCCGGAGCATCGGCTCCGTCTACTCGACCCCGCCGGCGCCCTCAACCCTCGGGCGAGAGCTCGCGGTTCACACCGCGGCAACGACGTCCGCCACCGTCCCCGCGGACGGCATCCCGCCGCTCGTGCTGGTAGCGCCCGAGACCGCCCCGATGGCGGGTCTTGCGGCGTACGCCCCGGCTGCGGTGCTGTCTGGCCCTCCGCCGTCTTCGGTGACCCCGGCTGCCTCCATGGCGCTTGCACCCCAGGTAGCCCCCTCGGTGAGATCGTCACCACCGCCGCCGTTTCACTTCGGCCATCTCATCACCATCAAGCTCTCCGCCGACAATTACATCTTCTGGCGTGCGCAGGTTCTCCCGCTACTGGGGAGCCACTATCTGCTCGGCTACGTCAATGGCTCTCT
>NC_041385.1:65319435-65343647 GCF_002162155.2 Triticum dicoccoides
GCGTGCACGGTCCGGTCTACAATCCGGCCAACCGCATCTGGACGGGGCAGGACCAGGCGAACCTCTCCTCCATCCAGGGGTCGCTCTCGCCGGCTGTCGCCGGGCTTGTTGTTTTTGCGAAAACGTCTCTTGAGGCCTGGACCATCCTTGAGCGCACCTTTGCGGCGCAGTCTCAGGCCCGTGTCTCTGCACTCCGTCATCAACTTGGCGAGTGTCAGAAGCTTGACTCCACTGCCACTGAGTTCTACAACAAGGTCAAGGGCCTCGCCGACACGTTGGCCTCCATTGGACAGCCCCTCACCGACTCCGAGTTCAACTCATTTATTGTCAATGGTCTTGATGAGGAGTATGATGCCTTAGTCGAGATCATCAACGAGCGGGGCAACTCGACACCCATGCTGGCACACGAGGTCTTTTCCCGCCTTCTTCTCACCGAGCAACGGGTCGAGACGCGTCGCTCCAGGGGCAATGGCTCCCTCTCGGCCAACGCTGCCACCAAGGGTGGCCGCTCTTCTTCATCATCCCGGGCTCCTTCGGGGCTGCCACCACCGCCCGCCTCGGCCCCCCTCCTACTGCGACATTACCGGGGGCTGGCGGTCAGCGTGTGTGTCAGCTTTGTGGCCGCGATGGGCACTGGGCTTCCAAGTGTCACAAGCGCTTCCAGCGGAGTTTTCTTGGTCTTGGCAATGACGACAAGGATACTCGCAACCTTGCTCGTCAGGTCGCCATGGCTGATCGTCCAGCGCCGCAGAAGCAACAGGGACACACTTAGTCCTACTCCATCGATCCATACTGGTACATGGACTCTGGGAGGACGGAGCACCTGACAAGTGAGATGGGGAAGCTTCACACTCGTGAACCCTATCATGGCTCCGACAAGATCCACATCGCCAATGGAGCAGGTATGCACATCTCTCATATTGGTCAAGCATCGCTTCTCACTAGACATGCCAATAGGAGTCTTCAGCTTCGCAATGTTCTTCGAGTTCCATCTGTGACACGTAATCTTCTTTCAGTTCCTAAACTCACACGTGATAATGATGTGCTTTGTGAATTTCACCCTTTTGATCTTTTTATTAAGGATCGGGGCACGAGGGACATTCTTCTTAGTGGGCGGCTCTGCCAGGGCCTCTATCGTCTGGAGCATCCTGGCGTCGCTCGCGTCTTCAGTGGAGTTCAGGTATCTCCGTCACAGTGGCATGCTCGTCTTGGTCACCCGGCCACACCTATCGTCCGGCATGTTTTGCGTCGTCATGAGCTTCCTAGTGTGTCTAGCAATAAAGATGTAGCAGTGTGTGATGCTTGTCAGCAGGGGAAGAGTCATCAACTTCCTTTTTCGGAGTCCAGTCGTGAGGTGAAACATCCTTTAGAACTTGTGTTTTCAGATGTATGGGGTCCTGCTCAGACTTCTGTCAGTGGTCATAATTACTATATCAGTTTCGTTGATGCTTACAGTCACTTTACCTGGCTTTATCTTATCAAACGTAAATCTGATGTGTTTAACATTTTTGTTCAGTTCCAAAAACATGTTGAACGCCTTCTCAAGCACAAAATTGTTCATGTTCAGTCGGACTGGGGTGGTGAGTATCGCAACCTCAACTCCTTCTTCCAGTCGCTTGGGATAGCTCATCGTTTAGCATGTCCACATACACATCAGCAGAATGGTTCAGTAGAACGTAAGCATCGTCACATTGTTGAAGCTGGTCTTACACTTTTGGCCCATGCATCTGTTCCGTTTCGGTTTTGAAGTGATGCCTTCACCACTGCATGTTTTCTCATAAACCGTACTCCCAATCGTGTTTTAAACATGAAGACTCCCATTGAGATTCTCCTTAATGAACAACCTGATTATACCTTTTTCAAGGTCTTTGGGTGTGCTTGCTGGCCGCATCTTTGTCCATATAACAAGTGCAAGCTTGAGTTCCGTTCCAAGAAGTGTGTATTTCTTGGCTATAGCTCTCTTCATAAAGGTTACAAATGTCTTCATGTTCTCGCAAATCGTGTCTATATATCTCGGGATGTCATGTTTGATGAGCATGTTTTTTCCCTTTGCCAAACTTTCTGTGTCCACTGCTGAACCACCATCTCTGCATTCATCCTCTGTTGCCTCTGACCAATTTGATGATGTTGCATATTCTTCTCTATTGTTGCCTAACCATGGTGCAGGCACTGGACGCGGAGCTCGTTTGGAGATTTTGGAGGCGCCATCGCCTTCCTCGTCGGTCTCACCAGTGGATCACAGTGATCAGCCCTTGCATGGCCTCGGTCCTTGTGCTCATGCACGTACGACCGAGCACCCAGCGACGCCGTCCGCCTCGGTGCCCCGGGTCTCTGGACCGGCGCCTTTGGCCTCTGGGCCGCCTGCGTTGGCGCCTTCGGCTTCTGGGCCGCCCGCCTCGGCGCCTCTGGTCCCTGGGCCGGCCTCGCCGCTTCTGGCCTCTGGGCCGGCCTCGCCGCTCCTGGCCTCTGGGTCAGCCTCACCACCGTGGCCTGCCTCGCCGGGCTCGCCACCTCAGCCGGCCACGCCGGTCTCGTCTGGATCGAGCTCGCCTGGATCAGGCGCTCTCTCGCCTGTGCTGACTGAGGCGTCTCCATCGCCGGCTGGGGCGTCTCCATCGCCGTCACCTTCGCCGTTGCCCTCTCCGGCTCCTGTGGTTCCGGCACCTCCTCAACGACCACATACGCGGAGTCGCAGTGGTGTTTTTCAACCCAAGCAGCGAGATGATGGTACTGTTGCTTGGTTGGCTGCCTGTTTAGCTGCTGCTCGTGCGGATCCGGCCTCTGAGCCTCGTACGTATCAAGCTGCGCTGAGTATACCTCATTGGAGAGAGGCCATGGAGCAGGAGTACCATGCTCTTCTTCGTAACAAGACCTGACTCTTGTTCCGCCACCACCCCGTGTCAATGTTATTGATTCTAAATGGGTTTTCAAAGTGAAGAAGCATTCTGATGGATCTATTGAGCGCTACAAGGCGCGGCTGGTTGCCCGCGGTTTTCGGCAGCGTTATGGTCTTGACTATGAAGACACTTTCAGTCCAGTGGTTAAACCTACTACTATCAGGCTTCTTCTCTCTCTTGCAGTTACTCGGGGTTGGTCTCTTCGCCAGCTTGATGTGCAGAATGCTTTTCTTCATGGTGTACTGGAGGAGGAGGTCTATATGCGGCAGCCCCCTGGTTTTTCTGACCCTGATCATCCTGATTATTTGTGTCGTCTCACCAAAGCACTCTATGGTCTGAAGCAGGCTCCTCGTGCTTTGCATGCTCGTCTTGCGATAGCTCTTCGTGCTCACGGTTTTGCATCATCGGCTGCTGACTCTTCATTGTTTCTTCTACAAAGGCCTGAAGTTACTATGTATTTGCTGGTCTATGTAGATGATATTATACTTGTCAGTTCCTCTCCGGTGGCTGTTGCTGCTCTTGTTCGGTCTCTTGGTGCTGACTTTGCAGTCAAAGATCTTGGAAACCTTCACTACTTCCTTGGCGTGGAAGTTGCTTCTGGTTCTGATGGTCTTGTTATGATGCAAAAGAAGTACGCTTTGGATTTGTTGCAGCGGGCTGGGATGCTTAAGTGCAAACCGACTACTACACCTATGTCTACCATTGACAGGATCACTGCTGTGGATGGTGAGCTTTTGACTTCTGCTGATGCAACACAATATAGGAGTATTGTTAGTGGGCTTCAGTACTTGACGATCACACGTCCGGATATTTCTTTTGCTGTCAACAGAGTTTGTCAGTATCTTCAGGCACCTCGGGACACTCATTGGTCTGCGGTAAAGCGCATTTTGCGCTATATTCGCTTCACATTGTCCTATGGTTTGCACATTCGACCGAACTCCTCTGGGGTTATCTCGGCTTATTCTGATGCGGACTGGGCCGGCAGTCCGGATGACAGGCGATCCACGGGGGGCTATGCTGTGTTCTTTGGTTCTACCTTGATCGCCTGGAGTGCTCGGAAACAAGCTACTGTTTCGCGTAGCAGTACTGAAGCTGAGTATAAAGCTGTGGCTAATGCAACTGCAGAAATAATCTGGATACAGTCTTTGCTTCAGGAATTGGGTATATCTCAATCACAGTCTCCTATTCTTTGGTGTGACAACATCGGTGCTACATACCTGTCTGCTAATCCGGTATTCCATGCTCGAACGAAACACATTGAAGTTGACTATCATTTTGTACGGGAACGTGTATCTCAGAAGCAACTACAGATCAAGTTCATCTCTTCCAAGGATTAACTTGCGGACATCATCACCAAGCCCTTGCCTCTACCACAGTTTGCAACTTGTTGGCGCAATCTTACCCTTCTAGATTCTTTAGGAAGTGGCTAAGATTGAGGGAGGGTGTTAGATTGTATAGTTTCCGTATATGTGTACGTATGTTGTAACGTTGTACCCCTTCATTATATATATGTGATAGGCCACCCCTAGAGGGTCATGCCGGTTCCCCCAAACTTATTGTCTTACAGGGAGAACCTACTCTACAGAGTTCGTGCCTTGCCTTGTTTCTTCGCGTCCAAGTTTCTGCAGGAAAGAGAGCGAGAGCAAGAGGTACGATTCCTTTACAATCCAGGACCAGGGAAATGACGGAGCTTAATTTCCTAAGCTAGCTTCATGCACGATTGGTTCAGCTCTGAGTAGAGCACTTGGTCGCTGAATACTGTTCTACTTTCTCCTTCCGCACCATGCCCACCCTTCTTGCTCCATCTGGTCGATAGACCAGCCCACCCGTGCTGGCCTGATCGCCTGCCATCTTGGAGTACACAAAATTAGTAGTTGTAAGTAGTCATTTTCCTCGTGTAGTCGGCAGTGCACGTACCCTCGTCCTTGGTCATCCCTCGACCCAAATGGCGGTAACTTTCTTTGGGCAGTTAATTCATGTACGCAACGCTGTTAAGAATAAAGTAAAAAAGGTAAATAGAATCCTAGTCACTACTCCCTCTGTTCCAAAATAGATGACCCAACTTTGTACTAACTTTGTATTAAAATTGAGTCATCTATTTTAGAACGGAGGGAGTAGATTCGATCTACCGAGGCACAAACGGTCCACCGCCCTGTTCACACGCGTATGTACACACAACCCACCATCATATGACACCACCTTTTGCGTAGAAACATCGCTGGGCTTACATAGAGCACGGCGGGAAAGTTTCATGCGGTGCAGTGCATTCACCCTGCTTAATTACCAAGCAAAAATCAAGGACGACTTATTTTTTGACGCGTCAACGGCGGGCTTACGCCTGCCTGAATCAGAGATGACTGTGAAAAGTAACAAGAGAATAAGATGTATTACTATACAGGTGCAGGACCACCACTGACCCCAGGGGCCGATGGTGACAACCAAAATGGACTAGTTAATTAGGTCGGTGACCCGGTGCTCGATCGAATGAACGATGGAGGTTGAGTTTCTTGCTAACGTACAGTACGTTTCCCAGATGACGCAGATGCATAGATTTTCCTGGGCTGTCCTGTCGCCGTGTCGCGTCCGTGGGTGGCACTAGGAAATGCAGCCAAATTTTCTCTCTTGTTTTTGTTCCGACAACCACGACGATGCATAGACAACAACATTGAGTTGTGCTGCTGTGTAAAGTGCTACTGCATGGTCACCTGAAGGGATTGTATCCTTCGGGACAAAACGAGATTTGGGCCTTGGATTTCCTATTATATATGGCAAGCGGCCAAGTCCCAAGTATTTTTTTTCTTTTTTTGGTTTTTTATCTATTGTTCATTGTTTTTGGCATAGTCCCAAGTGGTTCTTCAGTCTGAACGACAACGACGAGAGATCATCACCGTGTCTTTTGCCGCGACATGTCTTTATGCATGTGGTTATCTTACTTTATGAATGTTGGATGCAAGTCCAACTAGAGCTAGCTTACTTCATTAGGGAAAACTGTAGTTTGTGTGCAGCATCACACCTCCTACCCCCTCCAGATTCCATGTGACGGTAGTATCCAGTGATTTTCCACACCCCAAATCTGCAGCCTGTTAGTTTTGCTGCTTTGGGATGTGACCCATGTGATGTAAAACATTGTCGTCTCTATCCTCCCGACCTCTCTCCGTGACTCGGAACTGCACTAAGAAGCTAGTTTCGTGGTTGACATACGAACCGCTTGACTTCACCAACGTGAATACGACCACGACGTCGTGTAGATCCAGTGGCAGAAAGAGTGGGCGGCCGGAAACCCTGTCGTGCCTGATTGGTGGGTATATGTTGCACAGCAGCATGCATGCATGTTTTTATAACGCCCAAAAAGAACGTAAAGGGCGATATGCATCGGTTACAGTGAAACGACGGCCATTAGGACTGTAAATGAAGTAAGTTCAAAGGTTAGCATTCTATGCTATATATTTCCTTCGTTTTTTATTTACCCTGCATATTAGGTTTAACTGAAGTCAAAGTTTGTAAAGTTTGATCAAGTTTATAAAAAACAATACAAACATTCACCATAACTAATCTATATGATGTGAAAGCACATTCAATAATGAATCTAATGGTATTGATTTGTTATTGTATATATCAAAAATATATTTTTGTTTATAAACTTTGTCATAGTTTATAAAGCTTGACTTTGACCAAAGCTAATACATGGACTAAATAAAAATGAAGGGAGTACGATGGATTGCATGCACACACACCAACATATGCAACCTGTACAGATGGATACTGTGAAAACTTTCAATAGCAACCCGCACAACCAAAATTGGTCGCCACTCTATTTGCTTGTATAGCGGACGCTGGGGAAAATAAAGAAATGAGAGAGCCTTTAATAATGCCAGTGGCTCGCCTGCTCCTCTCACATAGTGTTGCCAATAAGTCGCGGAAAAAGCAGGCACCACAGTGGCATCACATGATGCTCAATGGAGCGGAACAAGCAGATGCTCAATGGAGCAGTTTTCCTGATCTGTTCCATATTGAGCTCTTTTTTTAGATATAAAAGGGAGGAGCTCCCGGGCTCCCATTTCACCGAAAGGAAACCATGCACCCGAGTACCACAAAACACACGCGAAACAAAGTTTTTAAACTCTTCACTTGAGGTGAAGACAAAAAGAAAAAGAAAATGGTCTAAAGGTCCACAAGGCATACATGCCAGGACAAATCCAACATTCTAACACACATGCAAGCCAAAATGCTCACGCCACATCGCTACAAGTGAGGCTAGAGCAGCCGATTTTTTTGTCCAAAAGGACCCCCTGCCGAGATGAATTGCCAAAAAAGACTACCTCTGGATCAATTTGACAAAAAGGACCCCCTCAGCGGTGGCGGCAGGCGCGGCAGGCGACACGTGGCACCTGTCGCCACGCCAGGAGGCGGCGGGCCCTGCCGCCACCCCGGAGGCGGCCACCCAGCTAGAACGGATTTCCTGCAGTGCACCGCGCCGCGACGTAACGGGCGAGGCCAGGTGGGCCCCGCCGCCACCGGGCGAGGCGGCCTCTCGTGCCCATGCCGCGCCCAGGCCGACAGGCCAGCTGCACGCGCGACGAAAGAATGGGCCCCGCCGCCACCGGGTGAGGCTGCCGCGCTGCATTCGGCCCGACAGCCGGTCCTGTTGCAGATTATTCCTGGCGCTGATTCCGACGAAAACTTCCCTCATTCCCACGCGCGTAATGACGACGAATTTCACGCTGTTGCAAACTGGGCTGATTCCCACCCGCGGAGGACGACGAATTTCACGGGCGGGAACTGTTGTGCCGACACTACAGGGATGCTCCTCCTTTATATAGTATGCGTATGCTCCGTGCACAAGCACACTCTGCCCTCCTCTTCTACTCTCTGCGTGCAAGAACAGAGAGAAAGCAAAACTCATTACACATTTCATTCATGATTTAGGGTGATTTAGAGTTGGATTTTGAATATGCTGAAGTTGAAGAAAAGATAGACGAAGGCAAGATCTATCCATTTTTGTTGGTTTGGTTCACATGCATGCAGTTTGTACTATTTTTGTTTAGTTCATAACTATGTGTTCTTTGTTGTGGTAGGTATTATTTCATCAATTTTTGGAGTCATTTAGTGCTTCAGGAGTAGGATTTGTGTAGTGAAGTGAACTACGAAGTTGAAGATCAAGGTATGAGCTTTGCAATACATTTATTTATTTGTGCATGCAGGATGGTAATTAGTTCGTCCTTTAGCTCGTTATTAGCTATGTCATGGTAGTGCTTAGAGGTTAGAAATAATTTCAGACGAGAGATCTAGCATTTAAACTATTTTTTGAAATAGTAGGTTGAAGATGTTGCATCAATGTTAGGTGCGTCCATTAGTATTGACATGCGGGAAATCTTAATACGGTAATTAAGAAAAAATTGTACTGTAATTGTTTATTGCATGTGGTATGTTATTTCATGTGGTATGTTATTTTATATGGTATGTTTATTAGTCGCAATAATCTAAATTTTATATGTTAAGATTAGGTGCTAATGTACTTAATGATGTATGTAATTAGGTAAAATAATTCATCTTAGTAGCAAACAAGGAGGAGAAGACGTGATTGAAGAAATTGTGTTTCCATTTTCGCTGTCCCATTTTGAGGTGATGAACACATACATGGAAGTGCTATTTTCATACTTATGTTAGCAGGAAGAAAAATCCGTGTGTAATATTGTTGTTAATGTGATAATAGGTTGATGAGGTTCATATAGTACTGGCGACGGATATTTATTGGAACTATTTTGACGCTTATTTGCATTCGCAAGCACATCCATATTGGAGCTAAGGTGAAAAATGACACTGTAATTTTGTTAATATTTTTTGTATTGATGTACTATTGTGAATAATGTGCATGCTGCTGCAAATATTAATATTTGTAGATAAATGATTGTTATCGTATGGTGTGAAAAAAATTATATAAAGCCGAAAGAAATTAAATGTTTTACTCATATGATATTAAAATGTTATTATCGTACTATTATGTTTACTGGTTGTTTGGATAGTGAGTAATTACCATGGGTTTTGTCATAATCTGTTGTAAGAAAACTAGTTTTTACTAGTCGTTAGAGAAAAAAGAGAGTTTTAGTTTGTGACGCTCGCGGACGAGTTTTATTTGAACTATTTTATATTTGTATGTTTGTGTGCAGGTTATGGGTGAAGTGCCAGTGCTTTTGCAGGGGCCCCATGACGCGGGCCACCGTTGCCACCTATTTTTGAAACCAAATACTAAGCATGATTATCGGTCTTTCAGACTTCGAACCATAAAGAAAACATGGCCAATACACAATCATTTCTTTGCTCACCTTGACGCTTATGGACTACAAGGTTTTGCTAGGCTCACATCATGCGACGACCAAGTACGTTCGGACCCATCCCTTTTGACATCCCTCGTTGACCGGTGGAGACCTGAAACCCACACCTTTCATTTTCGTTTTGGGGAGCTTGCACCTACACTGAAAGATATTTCTATGATCACTGCTCTACCAATTAGAGGTGAGCCGGTAGTCTCTCCACGAGTGTCTCCATCTTGGGCATTAGATATAGCAGCCCGTCTTGGGATGGAAATGCCAGAATCACAACGTTCTGGTAACCCTCGGGGCATCCCACTCGTCTGGCTTCGTGATAACTTTCTTAATTTATCTAGCTTCGCCAATGAGGAGACGAGAAAAAGACATCTGTTTGCGTATTTGTTGTGGCTCCTCGGGAATCTATTTCCAAATTCACATGGGGACGTTGTTGTCCATGGTCTCATCTACATTGCAGAGAATATGGTAGATGAACCTTTACCCGAGCAGCCAAAATACAGCTTCGGTTCTGCCATGCTATCTCATACATACAGAGGCTTGTGTGGTGCCACGCAAAAAACCTCTTTCGCATAAAAAGCTCCATTACTTTGTGTCGCCTATGAGTTTCTATAGTTGTGGTCCTGGGAATACCTCCCTGTAGGACGACCTCGTATAGTACAACCCATATACCCATACGACTTTGGCGAGGGTGCTAGCGCAACTATGGCCACCAGGTGGACAAAGGCACGGAAACGTTGGTCTCCAGATATTGCGAAAAATTGTTACCCTATGTACCACCAGCAGTTTGAGATACTTGATGAGGCAGAAGTCACATGGAACACGTGGACTCAGGACCAGCTAAAAATGGTCTTTGATGCTCGACACTTCACACCAGGCATGTTGACCGATAGTGCATTCTGGCTGACTCGCTGCAACTTATTGTTCCTGTGGTGTGTTGAACCTTACAACCCAGAGCGTGTAATGAGACAGTTCGGTCTCTATCAAGAAATTCCACCACCTTTTCCCAGACGTATCGACGAGGAAACACATAAGTAAGATGTGACATCCCTAAATAGTTAGTGTCATTTTTAATTTACTAAACTCACACTTTGTTACATAATTTGTAGGCTAACCAATATGGGCAGGGGTTGGAGTTTATACGATTGGAGGGAAGAGAACAGTGAATGGGTACATAAGTGGGAAAATGAAGCGCTAGCAGATATAGTGCGTCAACTTAGGTATATTTTATGTACATTATTTTTTACGATGATCATACGATGCGTGAAGATGCTTTGCTTTCATCACAACGGTTTATGTAATTATTTAATTTTGCAGACCGTACGATGGAAGTACAGATCAAGCGTACAAGCAGTGGTACTGCATGAACACACGTGCTAGCCTGGCCAGTCAGCCATCTACTATACCAACACATCTCACACAAGAGGAGCAGGCGCGGAGACATGCTGAGCTGGATGCAGCTTACTATCGTGACCACCTGGTAATCACTTGTAACTTTTTTAGGTCCATCATTTCATAATCATTTGAACTAAATAACATCCAAATATTGTTCAGCTTGAAAATGTCAACGAAGTAGGGCAGATGGCTACGGATAGCATGCCGTCCCAGGGCCCATATCGCAAGACATTCCAGAAACTTTTGCAACAATTTGTGGCAAAGAAGTTCAGATGCGGTAGAGGCGACGACGTTGCCACTGGAGCATACATGCCGGTAGCGAGGTCAGCCAGACCGAGTGCGGCACCGTCGTCCAGACCGAGCGAGGCGCATACGAGCCATGAGCAATGGAGGGAGGGTCCGAGTACTAGAACGACATTGCCACGACATGACTCATCTCTGCCACTGCATCGCTCTTCTTCGATGCAGCTTCGTCAGGGGCAGACATCTCAGGACCATGGCACGGGCTTGGATTCGATGCCCGAGCAGTTTCTTTCCCCTAACCCATATATGTACACACGATATGATGCATACACCCAAGGTGAGGGATCTCAGCCGTATCTCTCCACGCGAGGGATCCCCATGCCCGAGGAGACTCGTGTATCAGATTTAAACCAGCACCACGTACAATGGCTAGACAGTATAGGAGAGGGATATGCTCAGGTAGTCATGTTTACATTTCAATGCATTTACAATAATATCATATATTATCCTCTAACAGTTTGTTTAAAATGTTTCTATGTGTAGGACACACCTGATGTTAATTGGGGCGATGAGAACACCCAACGCGGCGTCAACACAGGCCTCCGGGGAGCATCACATGATCATGGCGTCAACACAGGCCTCCGGGGAGCATCACATGATCTTGGCGACACGGTTACATCATTAGTTACAGAGTTCTTCAGAGGGGACGTTATTGGCCCATCTTTTATCCCCCCGGAGTCACAACCATACGCCTACAATTACGCTTCAGGTTCGCAACAAGGATTCGCGACTCCACCACCTACGCAGGACTCGCAGACACATGAAGCCGAATTGAAGTACGTCCGCGGTCTTCGTGTGACCCGGCCACCTAATCGCTTGTCGCCTTCCGGTCGTAAGGAAAGGCCAGGTGGTCGTCGTAAAGTAGGGTGATTCATCTATGCACGTGCGCGACCCATTGTATCTACATATGTGTGTATCAGACTTTTCAATTTGAACATCTATGTATGCTGAAATAAAAATGCACCAGTCAGGAACAATTTTTCCCGCCTATATCTCCCGCCATACTATCCCGCTCCACTCTTTACGATCCCTGTAGTGTCGGCACAACAGCTTCCCGTAGCCTCGAATTCCCAGTGCCATCGCATCCGCTGAGGCAAAAGAAGCAAAGGCAGGATTGATTCCCGGGCGAAAGAACCAAAAGCGTCCATATTCCCGCGCGTCGGAGTCACAGCCATCAAGCTCGCGCCTCGAAATCAGCGCCGTCTGCGCACTGTCGCGCGTGCAGCAGCACAGGACGTGCCGCCTCAGCTAGTGGCGGCGTGGCCCACCTGTTGGGCCCGCGCGCAGCAGGCCTTGTCGGCCGAGTAGCGACAGCGGCAGCGGCGGCCGCCTCACTCGGTGGCGGCCGGGCCCGCCTGGCGCGGCCCGTTCCGTCGCGGCACGCTGGCCTGTGCTGCCCTGTGCACGCACCGTTATTCACCGGGCTGCCGCCTCCTGTTGTGGCGGCCGGGCCCGCCGCCTCACGGCGTGGCAGCAGGTGACACGTGTCGCCTGCCGCCACTAGTGAGGGGGTCTCTTTTGTCAATTTCGTCCGCAAGGGTCTCTTTTGTCAATTCCAGTGGGCAGAGGGTCTCTTTCGACAAAAAATCAGAGCAGCCAAGTCAAGAGTAGACATGGGGCTCGGCGCAACGCTGAAGCGGTCGACTTGTGGCGGTGACGGCGGCCCGAACTTGACACCATGCAGGGTGCATTCTTCAGATCATGTTATTTCTATGTTTTCATATAGCCCAGAGAACGGCTGCACTAAAGACATTAACATGATCCAATGATTTGCCAGCAATCCACAGTCAGGCAATAGATACTGGGTTTTTATAACACTAGCAGCAACCCAGATATCTTTTGTAACTACACATCCAAAAAAGAGGTGATAAACTGATTATTTACAAGAGCAGAAAGCACATTCTTCAGGTTTTTGCAGGTTCGTCTTTTTCAAATTGTCTCTAGTCATCAGCTTGTTATAAAATAACAACCAGTGGAAAATGTACACACTACTTGGCATAATAATTTTCCAAACCGAAGGAAAACAAACTTGGGTAACCCCTCTGAAATTTACAATAGTGTATAGAGAGCTAGAGGTATACTGGCCAGAACTTTCATATTGCCAGACCAAAGAGTCACAGTCTTGTGAAAGAACTATACTCTTAGAAACCTCCTCTAGTTGAGACAATTTTCCATTGGAGTCATTATCTTCTTCAGAAAAAAATTGTTACTAGAGTGGAGATTATTCATTCCTACAGTGACATGTTATTGCCTCTCTTTCTTTTCTTAATTGTGCATGCTTTTGTGGTTTGAGCCCAGCATACTTCTTATCGGAAAAAAGCCCAGCATACTGGCGCCCAAATTTATTAGGCCAGACTACAAAAGGGCTAATAGAACCATGGCTCCGGCCCATGATGGGAGGAGGCAGAAGATGTGCATCTCGTCTGTCGTTCCCTGTGTGGCGTTGATGATTCTTGGAAGCACTCTCTCATTGAGTGCTCGATGAGTCGATTTATTTGGGCGTTGGTAGACGGGGATCTGCTAGAGCATACGATGGCCACGAACGAACCCAACCACAAGTCATGTCGGGTTGATGATGGTTTGTGTGCCTCCAACGGTCATTTCAACACCCACATTGGTTTGCTCGTGGCTATAAATCATAAGTGGTGACACGGGCGGAAGAAACGCGGTCCCCCGCGTCGCCAGAGGCGACACGGGCGGAAGCCAACAACCGCGCCGCCGGACTCCTTCCTCGTCCCCTCCCTTCCCGCCGCCGTCGCCGGAGGATGCCGCCGGGCTAAGCCCGTGTGGCGGACGGCGGTGGCGGGGGGCGCTCGTCGCCTGGATGTGGCGGCTCTCGGTAGGGGAGGCTCGGGCCCTTTGGCTGCTCTGCGTGATGGCGTTGACTCGGTGGGCTTCTGCCGGCGTCTCTCCCCGGCGAGTCGGGTGTGGGTGGCGCCCCCTTCTTCTCCGGCGGATCTGGGCGTCCTCCTCGCGTTCGACTTCGAGCTGGCTCCTGGCGGCTCTCTCAGCGATCCGGTGGCTGCAGCTCGTCAGATCTGCCGGCTTCGACCAGATCCGGCTCTTCCACGGCGGTGGGAGGCCGTACCGGCTTGCTGCTCCGGGCTGGTGGCTGTATGTGGCTGGGCAGTGCGGCCGGGGCTACGGCTTCGTTCCTTTGGGCTGGTAGCTGGCCCTGGCAGGTTTCGGGATGGTGTGGCAGTCCTCCCCCCGGCTCTGGTGTTGTGAGGAGGGTCTGTGGTTGTGTGGTGGTGCAGCGCGAGGCGGGTGCCAGATCTGCTGGTTCTCTCAGGCTTCGAGGTTTGAGGAGGCCCTGCGTGGCGGTGGCGCGACCGCTGCGGCAGGTGTGTGCGGGTCAGCGGAGGTGCTGTCGGCCTTGGTCGACTGCGTGGAGGTGATGGTCTGCGCTGCTTCAGGCGAAAGCCTTGCCGGTGATTGTCGGCCGGCGGCGGCGGTGCCTGTGGGCCTCGCTATCCTTCTTGGAGGCGCCGTCGTGTTCTGTGCAACATCTTCTTCCGGATCGAGCTCTTCGGGTGAAAGCCTAGACCCGGCTGGGTCGGGCAACGACGTCGTCCCTACGGCGTTTCCTCCTTTGGGGCGTTGCTTTGAAGACCGGTGATCCCTCTTTGTGCTTCCCTTGGGCTGAACGTACACGACATCACGGTTGGCTGGTGCCCAACCGGTGATGCAAGGTGTTGGCATTGCGACTCGTGCGGCAACGACAATGGTGACGCGTGGAGCTGGGTCGCGGTTGGTCCTTCTGATGTCGGCGGTCCGATGCGCCTATGGGTGTGCCTATGTTTGCTTCTCGCTGTGACAGAGAAGTCGAAGCTGCGCGTGGTGGGGCCCCTGCGGCAACGATGACTCCATGAGGGCGGTTTCAGCGGACGGTGCTCTCCGGAGGTTGTGATGGACTAGGTCGGTACGAGGTTGCAACTTTCTCCCATGAAGCGCATCAACAAAATCGGAGCTGCCGGTCTTCGACGTCTCGGCCGATTGTTTGGCTTTGGCCAATGAGGTCCTCGGGTGTCGTTCGTTCGGAGGGGTCTTGATGGGTCGTCAGTGCCTAAGTCGGAGTCGCCTGCTTGGGGAGAGGTGATGACGATGACATTGCAGGCAACCTCGACGGTGTCCTCTCCTCGGCGGTGTGCGTGGTCTTGTGGGTGCCAGGTCGGCCGGTGTGCCCTTTGTGTGGGCGTGTTGTGACGGTTTTCGTCCGGGTTCCCGTTAATTAACCGGGCAATTCTTTTCTGCTTAATCAATGAAAATGGCAAATCTTTTGCCTCGTTTCAAAAAAAAATGGTGAAAAGCAGCCTAAAAACTGCAAAGCGAGTGAGGATCACTGAAAAAACTGATCAAAGCTGAACCTAGAGTTTTTACTCTTGAGGTCTTTGCATCCCCTTGATTGTTAGAAGTTTTGATAAAGATCATCCAAAGTGTGGATTCTCCGAAGGACTAGTATGGCAAGGTCCAAAGATAACCTCAAGATCTACCACAAGTATCTGGATGAGTTTTGTAGAACTTAGTTCAAGGAGAACATGACAAAGACTTTCATGCCTTTAGAGTTTTGGACCAGGCTCTCCAACCCCACAGAGTTGTGCCAGCAAGTTGAACTAGGCGAACACTTCACGTTGTTTTCTATGAACAAACGAGTTCTATTTCTTTGCAATGTATTATATCCCCCCCTTTGTTAGAATAAGGCATACCATCGATCATCCGAGGATCAAGCAATCACACGAGCACGACACCGAGATTTGTTAACGAGGTTCACCGCTATGGATACATCTCCGGGGCTTGACTACGGGGCTCCTTCCCGTGACACCATCACAATACCGCACCCGGTCGCCCTGGATACCGGCACATGCCGCCGGCTTCCCCTGCGTTCCGGTGCTATTATGTTGGCATAGGTTACATCGTGTGTCTACCCCCGCTATATAAGAGAGGCCTAGGATACAAGTGTCCTATTTGGACACGTCTCCATATCCTATCTAAACACAATACAACTACAAGTCCAACTGTAACCTACCTCGTACACTATATTCGACACAACTCCAACAAACTCCACCTTGGCGAATATTCTCCACCACCTTGAATTCGTCAATGCGTCAAACTTCCATGTACATTAGACTTGAGCTTGTCCCATGAGCACCGCTGCTACTCCAAAGACTCCATATGACTTCACCTGCAACTTGTAGTCCCTTCTTTTCTTGACCACAGTCAACACTCGAGCAAAATTAAGTTCCTTGTTACTCTAGTTTGTTCTCCCAACTTCCAGAGTATCCATCCAACACAATCACACACTGATCACTGACCTGCGTGAAAATGAACAACTCACATATTGGGTGTCACACATAAGAGTTACCTGAACTCAACATCACCGTTCCTTTCTTGACCGCCTGTCTGAAACTTGAAGGAATTTCACCATTGCTTCTAGTCATCTCGAGTCAAATTCGCAGTTGTCTTACCACATGTATGACCACCAGAGCCCTGGCCCGTCTCCATGCCCCGTGCATACCGCACGCCTCGCTGCTATTACTGCATCAAGCCTCTGCTGTCCCGGTCGAGTCTCAAGGGTCGCAAAACCACACCACTCAACCCCCACTGCAGAGTACCACCGATCATCACCGGCCGATGATGAGTTTCACGCTTCCATCAGACCACTGGGCTCCAGTCCGAATTGCATGTCACTCGCTTTTTTCCCGCCGCTGAATAGGCTTCGACTCTCTGTTGACTTACGCCGTAGCCCCTCAATCCAGCTCCACCTTCAACATGACTCCATGGTAGATGATCAATCCACCCATGCGCCTCACCAACTTCAAGTTCCGTGTATACACCACCTTGAATCAATCCCGCGCCATAGTTTTGTCGAAGCCGCACAAGCCTCGGGCATGTGCACCACGTGTTTCCACGCCCAGAAGTCGGTCACCATCAGCATCACGCTCCTATGTCGTCGTCGCCGATCCCAACACTGTCTTCTGTACCAACCGACATCCGTCGATCCGTCAGACTGCCTAGTTCAACCCAGCCGAACTTGTCCGGCTACATGACACGCTCGAGGCTCCCAAATCGTCTTATGCAAATTTCAATCCATCACATGATAATTCCATCACCGCTGACATGACTTCCCGCAACGCCTTCAAGCATCCCTGTTGTGCCTACAAATCTTTCACCCTTGCCTGCCGTAACCCAATGTTTTCAGTCCCGTCGAACTTCTCCACCTCAAACCTGGAACCGATGGCGCCACAGTTCTTTGTGCGACTGTGAAAAATATCTGAGATTCTTACCACGATGCACAAGTACACACAGCCTGCACAGTAGTAAATCCAACGAAAAAATTGGCCTTCACGTGGTGTCTCTTGGCTCAATCCCCAATGCTGGCTAGTTGCTTCCAATGCCTCCTGATGGACGTACTGCTTGCCGATTCGATCTGGTTGCCTTGCGTCGCACATGAGGACTCGGTCCTCTTTTTTTTTTCTCAAAACAAATCTCCTGTCTCTCTTTGCGTGCACACGTAGCTCTAGCGCACGACAGCCGTCCTTTGCCTGCACACACGAGCACTCAGGCCTGGACCAAGCAATCACACGAGCACGACACCGAGATTTGTTAACGAGGTTCATCGATATGGCTACATCCCCGGGGCTTGACTACGGGCGCTCCTCCCCATGACACCGTCACAATACCGCACCCGGTCGTCCTGGACACCGGCACATGCCGCCGGCTTCCCCTGCGTTCCGGTGCTATTATGTTGGCATAGGTTACATCGTGTGTCTACCCCCGCTATATAAGAGATGCCTAGGATACAAATGTCCTATTTGGACACGTCTCCATATCCTATCTAAACACAATACAACTACAAGTCCAACTGTAACCTACCTCGTACACTATATTCGACACAACTCCAACACCCTCCGTGTTTTGAATCATTTCACCTGTCCATCTTTGTCTGCTATTGGGACATCTATCTTATTTCACTAGAACATCAAGGCGCGCGTTGCCGCGCCCGCTATCTTAACACAATATAAATATTTTACGTGGAAAAGAAATGTATAATTATCAATAAAGATTTGAATTCAGCTCCTCAATTTGTAGCATGGCCTACAGTATGTTTTCAATACCAGGGCAAAAAATATACTGAATACCCCTAGAGAAGAGGCCGGTCCAAACAATCATCAAATATCGACACATACAGATTTTAAAAATCCTTTGCAAACCAGTAAGATAGACAGATAAGGAAACCATTTAAAAGATCGATGATGGGTGAAAATTATGAGCTGCCACGGGAAGTACACAAATGACATAAGAATGTTGGGTTTAATATTTTAACTTCAGTATATATAGTCTCTAATTTTAAGTGAATCTACACATACAGTATCCTGCTCTGGTAAAGATATTCGAGGCAGAGGTAAGAAGACATTGTTACATGCCAGCCATCATGCTTCAACTAAAGTTTTTGCAGTAGCGTGTTCCTATCAAACGTGCATCGTTCATCTTCTCAAATGTTATTGCGGCTTCATTTTCTAAAGAGAACTTGAAGACCTCTTTCGTTTTCGTACTCACATGATGGCATATTACTTCCGCTGAATGACACATCCATTAGTCAGAGCACAATCTCTAATAAACACAAACCACCAAATAGGATTAAAACAGATATATTAATAGCTTTTGTAAGATGGCAATGCTGAGAGAATGCATCATTCAGAGCGCTTTCGTTAGTGTCATGGGACAATCCTGTAATTTAGTGGAGGAAATAGCAAGCGATCAAAACATCATGGACTGATGTAAATCCTTCCTAACACTTACATTTAGTTAAAATCAGCTAGGTACACAAATTGCGATATGAGAGTAGAGACAATTATATCTCAAACCAAACAGGGCCTTTGGGTCCAAAAGAAATGTCTGTACAAATGAACCTTATGTATTAAATCTTACAATCAACCAATAATTTGAAGCATGAGGAGAAACATAGTAGGATTTACCAGCTTTTGATTGGAACGGTGGCATGGGGTAGCACTTTTCTTCCAAAATTCAGCATCACAAGTAAACCATGATTTTTCAGGGTATTGCTCTGGAATTGAGAGGGATTATATCACAACTTGAATCAGGCTCGTCCTTGGACTCCACAAAATTCATGAAGCTATGCAAACGGGAGGAAACCCATGATAGAGATGAGCAATTCAGCCATGGCTTGCTGCTGGACAAGTATTATGATCATCGCCTTGAGACCAATACGGTCAGAAGGGAAGATGGTGTGGTTGTGGTGCAGAGAATGCTTACTCGATGGCATCCGTCGCTTTGGAGATCGACTCCACGATTGAGCTACAAGGGAAGGTGGACAACGGAAGGGACAACCGCCGTCGGCCGCCCTGACCATGACCACTCGCACCTCTTCTTCCATGATAGCCATCGCCGCCTTCCCGCCTCCACCATTCTCCTCCACCCAAGCCCTCCGTTTGCAGGGACGGGGGTGAGACTACAGCCTATTGATGCAATTGTACAGATAGGAGGACCTGCTGCTAGGGTTCGTGAGCGAGGTCTCGTGAGACAAGAGATCGAAGGAGAAGAGAGAAAACAGTAAGGGGCCTGAAGAGGAAGATGACAGGGCGAGTGAAGGGCACAGACACGGAAGCCGATGCGCAGCAGGAGCTCGCCGACGGGACGGAGGACGGCGGCGGCGCATCGCATGCGAAGGAAGTAGTAATCCAAGGGATAACGCTGGCAACACAAACCTAGGCAAAGTTTTTTCTTCTTCTTTTGAGACAGAAACCTGAGCGCGACCTGGGCCTGGGCGTTTCACGGCCCGATTACGGACAGGAACGGGAGCTCATTCTGCGGAGCAGCGGCCCGCGAGACGGTGAAGAAAGCGCTTGAAGGACCTAGGGACGTACTCCCTCCGTTCCTAATTACTCGTCGTGGTTTTAGTTCATATTTGAACTAAAACCACGAGGAGTAATTTGGAACGGAGGGAGTACAATGGAGCGATCCGATGGCTGCGAGGTCCAAATCGCTGTGGAGAGCCGTAGCTCGCTTAGTTATACTGTTTCTTAATTGCAGATTTGGATGCTTTGTACTCGATTTAGCTTTTCAAGTGTATCTTCTTGTTTGTTAGACTCGTCTATTGGTACTTCTGCGACAGCGGCGGGCGATCCCATCTCTTCGCGCGTACCATCATTAAGGTATGAATCCGGCTTGGCGTTCTGCTCGTTCTCTTGGCCTTTGCGCCCCTCCACCGTGCATGCAGTACAACCTCAACCCCACAAGATCCGGGTAATTTAGCAGTATGCGAGATTTGTACGGACTAGAACAACGAATGGAAAGCTTCATCGTGACATAGTTTCTCTTGAGCTAATCGCATCATGTTATTTTAACTAAGATGTTGAGGGCATTGCTTACTTCCTTTGGTACCGCAGAAAAAAGTGACATACTTGACGTTTGAGATGAGATATACTAAAGGAAGATGAGATACTGGTTCCATAGTTGACTTAATTTAGTTTATTAAAGTCATCATCACTTTAGGTTTGCATAGTGCATGAAATATAGTTTAAAGGAAGATGAGATACTACTTGTTGGACGTTGATGAATGGTTTCCCTCACATGTCAAACGAGCAAAGTCTTTTCCATGCACTTGTCTTTGCCTATGAGCTATTTTACACCTGCAACATTGATAAACAGAAATATGTTGATGATTGGTTTCCCTCACATGTCATATGCAGGAAGACATGGCGTATGCAAGTAATGAGAGTATGTTCGAGTATCTAAATGTTGTCAGCAAGATGTTTGATAGTGAGGCTGAAGACTATGAATTCTACAACAAATACGCTCTTGAAAAAGGTTTTAGTGTGAGGAAAAGCTACGTTGAGTGGGATGGATCCAACAAATATATAATTTTAAGGAAAATTGTGTGTAGTCGTCAAGGGTTTCGCGAAGAGAAGCACATGAAAAGAAAGATGGAAGATAGAAAGAGGAGGCCACGAAGTTTAACTCGTGTTGGGTGTAATGCTAAATTGGTCATTACGAGACAGGAGGAAACCGGTCGGTGGTTTGTCAAGGATTTCATCGATGAGCACAGCCATCCTCTAGCCCCACGGGATCTTTCTTGTCTGCTGCGTTCGCACAGACGAATTAGCGATGAGCAGAAAGCGGACATTGCGGACATGGAAAAATTTGGGATCCGCAAATACTGTATTATGGATATTTTGTGCTTTCATTACGGTGGATTTGATAAGGTTGGATGCATAAAGAGGGACATTTATATTTTCTGCATGCTAATAAGCAGGAGACAATCAGCGCCGGTGATGCTAATACGGTGATCATGCACATGATGGCGAGGCGAGAGCGAGATGTGGATTTTTTGTCTTCAAGTACTTGGTAGACGAGCATGGCCATCTGAAGGGACTGTTCTGGGCTGATAGTCAATCGCGACTTGACTACAAGGCTTTCGGAGACGTCATTGTTTTCGATAGCACATACAGAACCAATAAATACAATCTGCCATTCGTGCCGTTTGTCAGGTTGAATCACCACCGCAGCACTGTCATTTTTGGCTGTGGTATAATTTCTCATGAAACAAGCCAGGCATACGAGTGGATGTTGCGAACCTTTTCTGATTGCATGGCACAGAAGCATCCGATATCTGTGATCACAGATGGAGACCTTGCAATGCAGAGAGCAATCAGGGTGGTCTGGCCAGACTCAAACCATAGACTATGTATATGGCACATTCAACAGAACATTGTACGCCATCTGCATGATGACGATGTAAAGGAGGAATTCAGATCTTTCATTTATGATACTTCTTCCATTGAAGAGCATGAGATAGAATGGATACAATTCTTACAACGGAATAAAGTAACCAGTGAGGAGTCTTGGCTGCATCAGATGTATCAGATGAGAAAGTTGTGGTGTGCTCCATACCTTGAGGGGCGTTGTTTCCTATGATTGAGCAGCAATCAGAGGAGTGAGAGCTTGAACTCTGTGCTACATACGCATCTTGAGGGTAAGATGTCGTTGTTTGAAATGCTAGAGCACTATGAGCGTTGCCTTGCGTCGCGACGGATTAACGAAACTCTCCAAGACGCCGAAGCCTTGCAGTCCGTTCCATTTACAACTTTGCCGCTTGAGAAACACGCCGCAACAGTTTTCACACCTAGTGTCTTTAAGATGGTCTTATGGAGCATATATGCTGTCAGCAAATGTCAGATCAGAGAGATACTAGATGGATCAGAAGATTCCACTTATGTTGTGTCCAAGCAAGAAAGAATGGATAAAAAGTTAGGAGTGCGCATTGAAGAGCAAGGAGGTCTTTTGCACAGGGTGAGTTGTTCTTGCCGTATGCTGGAATGCGCAGGCACACCATGTTCCCACATTTTTTACATATTGGGGATTTTAAAACAAACAATTCTGCCCAGTTGTTGCGTTCCCACTAGGTGGACTATGAATGCAAAATGTGCATACGCACCTACCAGAAAAAACCAGATGTATGACTATTCGGTAAGCCTGCAGAGGTACCGCGAGTTGCGGAATTGTAGTCACGCCGCAAGTTTCAAGGCATGCCACTCTAATGAGGACTATCACCGTCTGAAGATGCTTTTGCAAGCACAACATCATGACAAGCAATCAAGTTTTGAACAAGCTGACAGCAAGGAGTCAACTAATGCTCAGCATAACAGCATTAGGTTTGGCCCGTTGATGCCACACTCGGAGAAAGTTGATAAGGTTCTGGTTCCCGTGCATGTGCCAGGCCGAGGTGCACTGAAGAAAAGGCTGCAGGAAAAGATAAAGAAGTCAAGATCATAGAATATCTGTGGCTATTGCAAGAATCCTGGTCACAATCGACGTAAATGCGCTAAATTGCTAGAGGTACGAAATATGTTCATATTTATTTTTTGCATGTGTTTTACTCATAATTGATGTCCATGTGATTTATTCTATTCTTCTGTGTAGGATCTCGAGGCTGAACTGTGATGTCTACATACAACATGAACTGACGATGAGCCAGAGAAAGTCGTGTGCCATTCAGCTTTGTGTGACGTGGTCTTTACATTCTATTTCATCGTGACAGTAATTTAGTGAAGTGCGGTTGTACTGCCATGTTACTGTATTAGTTCGACATCTTTCATTTTCATTTTCTGTGTGTATCATTTGATGTCCAACTTTAAGAATGATGATGTATTTCGAACAGGAATAAGGGCTAGCATGGAGCACTTGTTATTTTTGAGTAGAATAATTTTTGTGATGTATTTCTGCACGCACGCCAGACGGATCTCCCGCGTGATCCCATAGTCTGCATGGCTCATGCATGGCAGGCCGTTTTCCTACGCCGACCCAAACACTGGCCCATCCAAGGTTGCAGCGCCGGACGGCCCACGTCGCATACGATCTCGCGCGTTGTTCTCGTGTAACTAAAAGTAGTCCCACCTCGCCCCTCGACCAGCTCCTTTACCTGCTTAAATACCTTCATCGAGGTGATTTTAGCAAGCGTTGGTCCTCATTGTAGGATGAATATGATTCTTCACCCTTACTATGGTTTTCATGCATATTCATAATCATCATGCATATTCTTCATTTAGAGATCATTAATGACTGACACATTTTTTAAATAAGCGGGGCCTAGTAGGGTGTGCTTGGAAATATTTGAGAAACCTCCATGCACGTTCATATTTGCTGCATGCAAATCGGGCGGCAGCCGCTGTGCCAGTAGCTGTCAAGGCCTTGATGAATCACTATTCACATGCAGGTCCCCGACTCTTGCATGCAGGTGCCTGGTTTTTGCATGAAGGTCCTTGGGTCGCATCATTGGTTGAGGAAGTATCTCTAGAGTTTTCGAACTGACATTGCCCACCACCTCCTCCAAATCACCCAAATCACCTCCTCCAAATCACCCCAATTTTCTTGTACATGGTGGCCCACATGTGCCAAACATGTCTATGAAATAAATTTTTGAAAAAAATTATTTTACAATGCCCCATTGAGGCATAGACCAATGTTTTCAGCAGTCAGTCTAGAGGGCATTATAAATTCAAAAAATTCGAAAAAATACAAAACCTTGGAAACCTAGCATTGTTTGTGCAGGAGATCATGTGTGCCAAAATTGAGGTGATTTGTAGGTGGTCAAAAAAAATGCCCGCATTCCGGAGGGACCATTTGGTCTAACTTAAGCCAGTTATTGAAAAAGGTGAATTTTTCCACCACCTCCAAATCACACCAATATTCTTTTACATGGTGACCCACATGTCTATGAAAGAAATTTTTGAAAAAAATTATTTTACAATGCCCCCTTGAGGCATAGACCGATGTT
>NC_041385.1:65345013-65364131 GCF_002162155.2 Triticum dicoccoides
TAGAGGGCATTATAAATTCAAAAGAAATTCAAAAAATACAAAACCTTGTAAACCTAGCATTGTTTGTGCAAGATATCATGTGTGCCAAAATTGAGGTGATTTGGAGGTGGTCGAAAAAATGCCCGCACTCCGGAGGGACCATTTGGTCTAACTTAAGCCAGAAAAAAGGTGAATTTTTCCACCACCTCCAAATCACCCCAATTTTCTTATACATGGTGACCCACATGTGCCAAACATGTCTATTAAAGAAATTTTTGACAAAAAATATATTTTACAATGCCCCTTGAGGCATAGACCGATGTTTTCAGCAGTCAGTCTAGAGGGCATTATAAATTCAAAAAAATTCGAAAAAATACAAAACCTTGGAAACCTAGTTTTGTTTGTGCAAGAGATCGTGTGTGCAACATGTCTATGAAAGAAAATTTTGAAAACAATTATTTTACAATCTCCCCTTGAGGTATACACCGATGTTTTGAGCATTAAATCAGGGTGTGTACAACCCTAGCTTGTTCTTGCCAAAATGCAGCATCATGGATAGGCTGCAATGGAAAAAATGGTGACAAATGCAAAAAAAATGAAATATGACAAAAAAAGCTCGCCTACTTGCCCGCTTTCACAATTCAACGGCCTGCATACGACTAGAAACCCAATCATTTATTGGGCCAGGATGCAGAGGCCCGCCAGATTGTGAAAACAGGTTGCAAGTAGGCCCCACAGGGCAGGGACGGAGACGGTTAGGCAATGTGCTGCCCGCTTAAGAAAGGAACTTGAGAGGCAAAGCTCAGCCCGCTATATAAACCGGTGCTAGTTCCCCTCGCTCGGCGAGGTGGGACTAAACTCCCTACACCCCTGGGATGTGCCCGGCGCGACGCTCGCTTGGGCCTAATTCGGGTGGGCCGTCCTACGCCAGCCTCACCCGCTGGGTCGCTGGATGGACCGTTGGGCCATCTCGTTGTCTGCGCCTGAGGCCTTCATGCATGGGAAGGGCGGCGACGTGGGTTTGCATGCGCGGGTGGCGGACGTGCATGCATGCGGGTGAGGCGATTAAAACCTTGTTTTCATCAACGTGGCAATTAAAACCTTGGTTTCACACTTTTTTGATCCACCCGCATCTATTCAACGTGGCAATTAAAGCCTTGGTTTCACACTTTTTTGATCCACCCGCATCTATTCAACGTGGCAATTAAAGTGCCATATGGATCGTTCGACGCGGCTAGTTTGAACGTAAGCGCGGTCAGTTCCCTTCCCTTCCCCTTTCCCTATTTAAACCATTAGCCCTCACCTTCTGCACGCATCCATTGCGCCGCCCTTCTCTTCTTCCCCAAACCCAGAGCACTCTTTGAGCGAGCCGCGAGGATGTAGTACAACGGTCCCACCTACCAGCTCCCACCGACCATGCCGGAGAGACAGTATCCGGCCGACGTCGTCGTGGAGAGCACGCTTCGCGTGTGGGAGTTCTCACGCTAGAGGGGTGCAAGGGGCTTTGCCCA
Organism: Triticum dicoccoides; assembly: GCF_002162155.2. Classification (NCBI taxonomy): domain Eukaryota; kingdom Viridiplantae; phylum Streptophyta; class Magnoliopsida; order Poales; family Poaceae; genus Triticum; species Triticum dicoccoides. The sequence continues at coordinate 65,346,504 of NC_041385.1, forward strand.
GTGGTTCCTCCGTGCGGGCTTTGCCCACCTCCCGGCGGGCTCGCCGGTGATGTTCCGACTGGATGAGGTGCGTCCAAACTCCTGGTCTCCGCCGATAGGGCTCACCGTCACCTTCACCAACAGATTTGATGCGTACTACCTCCTCGGCAAGGTGTTTTGGTGTGGATGCGAATTCATCGCATTCACAACCCACAACATCTTCACAAACTTCGACAACGTCTTCCCCACCCGCGACGGTATGCACACCCTCCCCTACTACATCGCCGAGGACGGGATGGAGAGGAGCACTGGAGAGGAGGCGCAGTGAAGATGGTGGTGAAGGCCCGGTCTCGTCACCTTGTCTTGCCCTAGCGTGTTAGGGCAAGTTTTTTTATCTTTTAAATATTTCTATTAAATCATGTCGTTGGTTCTACCGTGAACTTTATCTATCCGAACTATGTTATGATTTCTACCCGTCTATTTGATATGTCGTTGGTTACCTGTGTTTTGGTTGCTATTTCTATCTTCTTTCCTTGATATTTCTATCTTATTTGACGTCAAACCAGCAAGTTTTGGGGTTAGCTCAGATTTCACGCGGCCCACGGGGGTGTGCTTGCGCGCTTGATGGAAAAAATTGGTGTCATTCAACTTAGCCGTTCGGGTAGCAGGGGATGTTCCGTCTAGGAAGACGGATTTTTTCGGCATGCTTGAAATGGACCCAAAAAAATGACAAGCATCCATGCCAACTGGAAATTGTTTTTTGACGTTGTATGGTTTTGTAGGCTATAATGATTACGAACACATGTAGATGAAAGGCACGAAAAAACAGTTTGAACAAAGACAACATAAATGATTTTTTACAAGTTCTATAGATGGAAAGTTATTTAGATGCAATGCCATCTCACAAACAACTCAGAAACAACTGTATGAGTGATCATAAAACACATGCATTGTTGTTCAAAGAACTATCTCATGAATAAATTGTACCATAATTGCGAACATAGTGTGAAACAGAAAAAAAATAATTGTTTGCAACAAAATAATCATGATTTGAAGCTTAAACTGGTTGAAAAACAGTTGAGCCTACTCCATATGGTCTTCTGCACTGCCAAAATCCAGTGACCTCTTGCGTTGCGACGTTGGAGATTGCGTCGGGCTTGGCAACGACCCATGTGCTTCAATCTTTTTCTCTTTAACATCAATGTAACCATACAACAGAAGTTGTTCTTGTTCTTCCTCCGCCATCTCTCTAGCAAGACCCTCCATTTCTTGGATTCTCACTTCCAGTAGAAAACCATAGGAATTGTATTAGGAAGAACTCAAAAAAGACGTAGCCATAAACTAGATGCATGTAACATGTAAAATTTGAACCTCTGGATCAATGTCATGCTCGGGTTGTTAACCCGTAGTTCTATTGTACACAATGTATAGGTGACACGTCTTGCTGCCATTTAGATCAGAAAGCATTTTTTCTACATCATCTGGTCCTGCAATCAAGAACATTCCTTCTGGCAGCTTCCACGCAGACCCGGGTAACAAGTAGTACAGTTCTGCTCCCAGTTTGCAACCAAAAGAATCTCTCATTTCACTCATAATGAGATCGTAGGTCACTTTGGCGGGTTCAAAAATTCTGACTTCTGCCGGCTGTTCATCAAAGTATGCTCTCGGGACATGTGACATCTCATTATCCCTACTAACAAAAAATTCCATGACCAGCACCTAGTATCTCACATTAGAGTTAATACATTCAATGAGTAAAGGGGCAAACATAATCTTTTATGTGCATAGGAACATTGCGGCGTTGTTACCTGCTTTTGTGGAATGTATCCTTCATGTGGAGTGACTGAGGATTGTTCCATCTCAAACCTTCTCACCTTGTTATGTGGAATGTATCCTTCATGTGGTGTGACTGGGGACTCTGCCATCACACGTTTCTTATCCTGCGTATGAAACGTCGACAGTGGGTTTAGACACAAGTTTTAAAAGGTCATACCATATCTTGGGTATGGCATCGTTGCGAGGTACTTACAAGGGGAGAATTGAAGATATGTTGTTGGGGTGGAGTGATGTGGCATTGAACGGGTGACTCTATTGCAATGTCTCGAGTGAATGGCGACTGTGCCGTCTCATGATGCTTAGCCTACATACAATCACCGACATAAGGTTGCCACAAATTGATGATGTTTGTATCATAGAATACGTGCAGAATCGGTGCGAGATACTTACCGAGGGAGAATAATTGAAGACATGTTGTCGGGGTGGCCGTGAGATCGCACGGTCTTCTAACATATGTCCTTCCAAGCGGACATTCTCCAGCATGGCCTTATAATCCATGTCCGACCGCTCCTGTAGTAGCTTACTGTCCATATCCGCACGTGCCTGCAACACATAGGCATCCATCCTGACTCGCTCTGTCTGTATAATACTGTCCACAAGCTTCCGGTCCTTCTGCAACGTTTGATGCATTTCCTTGTAGCCAAGGAAAAACTTTTTTTCCATGTCCTTATAGTCCCGCTTATACTTTTCTTCAATCTCAAGACGCATCTTCACCATCTTATGGGAAAACTCCTCACGCTCCTCCTTTATCATCTTGTCCACGTATGAACGTTCTTTTTTGAGTTTCTTATCTACCTCATCGCGATCCTTTTGCACCTTCAAGTCGATCTCCCGGCGCGGTTCATGCAAAGACTTGTCGTACTCCGCACGGTTGTTATGCGCCCGTGTGACCATGGTCCCTACAGCAACACATATACCCATAGTATGAAAATTGTATCCACAACCTCATCCAACTAATTCCTAACAATACAACCGAGAAAATATATTCATAACCAGTTAGTACAATCAACTACTACAAACTATCAGTCAAAAAGCTCTTGCATGACATCCTGTACTCCAATTACACCAAAACTACTCAACTATGGCAAAAGCTGGATTTTATAATCTCTTCGGAAATGACTTCTTGGTCGAATCAATGGAAAAAATAATCAGCACTACAATTGAAGATGGGAGGGACTGCAATCGAAGGTGGGAGGAGCCGTGGAGGAGACCTTTTTAATCCGGCGTCGGCGTGGTCGCTTGAGAAGCGATGGCGCGATCCCGGCGATGGCTATGTGAGGAGAAACAAGGTAGATGGGGGTGGTTAGGATAGGGTAGATATGTGGTAGAATGGGAAGGTATATATATCCGTGATTGTAGGGTTAATTAGTTATTTTGAAGTAATGCGCTTCCATGCAAGTTTTTTTTAACGAGCCCGAGCCATCGCCGTGCCCGTTCCAACTCACGGCCCACCATTGCCTCCCTTTTCCTTGCCCCACCAAATTGTTATTCTTCTCCGGCAACGAAGCCTGCCATCGCCGGCGGACGGTGAGAGACGAGAGATGTCCATGTCCAGTTCGGCCTCTCCGTCATCATGGCCGCGGTATGGTTCACTGCCGATGACTAGATGCCCCGACTGCCCATGCACCGCGCCACTGAAGCATTTGACAACCATATCAGAGAAGAATGGAAACCATGGGCAGGAATTTGTGAAATGCGAGAGCAAACCAGAAGCGGGGAAGGTTAAATCTATGTTCTGTTGTGTCTTTTTGCTATGAATTCTGACCCCAGATTTATTTTTATTTCCTCGGAATTGGGATTTAGGGTTTCCCTTGCCTTTTTCAGAAGCTGAAAACATGCAAGCATTTTGAGTGGCTGGATGAATACGTGAGAGGCTTTAAACGGATGGCTTAATTGATTTGAGGCACGGGGCAACCCTAGAGCTAGATCTGCCATCGGCGGTGGATAATAAGGGCTATGCCAATGTTCCTCCGATGGTGGCGGATGCGGAACTCAAGGTGGAATGGAAGAAGATCAACAAGAACTTAAGGCAGTTGATCGATCTGAAGAAGCACGCAAATCTGATGGCCGCGGGATTTTATTTTTCAATAATTGTTGTGGGATTTGTTTACTTGTTGATCATCAGTCATTAGAAGTTGTTAACAAATTTTTTCAGTCAGCTTCTGTATAAGCAATGTCATGTGTGCTTAATGCCTTGTATGACCAGACCAAGGAAAAGCTCATTTGAAATCTATTGAAAGGACAAATAAAATTGAAAAACTGATTTCTTGTTTCCAAAATAAAATTTAGCAAAGAGGAAATATCTTATTGTTATGTTAGGAAATTTGTAACTTATTGTTAAGGAAGAGCAATAAATTCCTTCCAAGAATTTCCAGAAATAATTGTCAACCCATTTTTGTTGGTAATTACGAGATATGTTTGGCGCAATTAGTGGCTAACTGGTTTTTTTTTGAGGAATAGTGGCTACTTGGTTTGATACATGCCAAACGTTACGTTCAGATTAGTTGCATTATTTCGTTCATTTTTTACCCAAAAAATCTATACAAAGTGTTAATTGGACAATGTGAACAATGTGGCACGAAGGTTGTCAGCCGAGCGAGTGGATGGACCGGATCGATGGTACCGGATGGAATCCATTGTAAACCAACCCTAAACCCTAAACCCAAAAAACCAAAAAACCCTGAACCCTAAACCCTGATAACCCTATCCCCCCCCCCACACACACACACACGAAACCGTATAAACATTCAAAATTTTGCCCCACATGGAAACCATTATGCATGAATTCTCTATGGGGTCATGGGATGCCATGAAGAAAGTTTGGGATCATTAGTACATGTACATGCAAGTACGATCTCTGACACGCGCATTTCCGGTCCCTGTACATGTACATGTAAACCAACCCAACATCGATCCGGTTCAGTGGATGGATGCATGCTCTCTGTGGCACGAAGTATGTCGGTCGAGCCAGTCGACGGACCAGATCGATGCTACCGGAGGGATTCCATTGTAGACCAACGGTCGACCTATGTCCGGTGTGTGTTAGGTCTACTGTAAGACTAACATAGTTCCGTCAACCCTAAAACCCTAAACACTGATAACCCTAACCCCCCCACTAAACCGTAAAAACATTCAAAATTTTGCCCCACATGGAAAACATTATGCATGCATTCTCTATGGGGTCATGGGATGCCATGAAGAAAGTTTGGGATTATACATGACAGTACGATCTCTGACACGCGCATTTCCGGCCTAGAATGTCAACACCCCGAAAGCACTAGCTGGGTTCCTCACCTGTATGAAACCAACCCAACATCGATCCGGTCCAGTGGATGGATGCATGCTCTATGTGGCACGAAGTTTGTCGGCCGCGCCAGTCAACGGACCAGATTGATGCTACCGGAGGGAATCCATTGTAGACCAACGCTCCACCAATGTCTGGTGTGTGTACATGCATTCTCTATGTGGTCATGGGATGCCATTATTAAGAAAGTTTGGGATCATTAGTACATGTACACGCAAGTACGATATCTGACACACGCATTTTCGGTCCCTTTACATGTACATGTAAACCAACCCAACATCGATCCGGTTCAGTGGATGGATGCATGCTCTATGTGGCACGAAGTTTGTCGGCCGAGCCATTCAACGGACCGGATCGATGCTACCGGAGGGAATCCATTGTAGACCAACACTCCACCAATGTCCGATGTGTGTACATGCATTCTCTATGTGGTCATGGGATGCCATTAATTAAGAAAGTTTGGGATCATTAGTACATGTACACGCAAGTACGATCTCTGACACCCTAAACCCTAATCCTAAACCCTAAACCCTAAACTCTAAACCCTAACCCTAAACCCTAAACAGTCAACCCTAAACCCTGATAACCCTAACCCCCCGACTAAACCCTAAACCCTGAACCCTGATAACCCTCACCCCCTCTACTAAACCCTAAACCCTGAACCCCTAAACCCTAATAACCCTAAACCCCTAAACCCCTAACGAGTTGACAAGATTTTCTTATTTTTTTAATATCATTTATCCAAATCTCACATAACTCACGCGGCCCACCCCTCCCTAAATCCCGCGATTACAGCTTCGCATTCTAACCACCCGGGCCGTCCGCACCTCCCACGACCGCTGCAAGATCAGATCGGAGATGCTGGTCGCCCATGGAATACAGGAGTCGGCGGCCACCACTCGCCGCCCACCGCCAACGTGATCTGAGGGGTCGGACGTCAGTGTTCTTCTCGCCGCCTCCCCCTGGCGTGAACGCGCCGTTTTTCCTTTGTGTCGTCGAGCACGCTATACCGGCACTTATAGTTTGCACACACTAACCGCCGCCATCTACTCGGCAGCACCGTCTCCGAGATAAGGTATTACCTGATCGTAACTCTTTATAATCGTTGTCGGCCGCTCCTTTAGTAGTTGAACCCTCATAGGTTTTGCACCCAAATAGGTTCTCTGCTTAAACCCATAAGTGGATCATATGTTAAATGACCCAGTTAATTTTGTTAAAATTAATTCGCTGCTAATTTTGTTATACATTTTCCAATTTTGTTCAGATTAATTGAGCCGGATTTTATCATTGCATACGAGCCAGCAATGTCAGTTTTAGATACAAACCTTCATAATGGAGAAAAGCCCATCTCCGAAATTACCGATGCGGTAAGTAATTGACTGTTTATGTACAATCATTTTGTACACATAATTCATGTGTACTCAGTATAATTTAGTGGCATGTAACATGAACTCGCCGAAAAGCATGGTCATATGAAGTTAGTATGCTCACAGACAAGGTTCGGAAAAACCATGAAACTGTTGTCACCAGACCACAAAAAGCACGTCATATCAGAAACCAGTCTTGGCGGTCTAACCCAGATGCATGAAGTGACTCTACGGCGCATAATGTTGGTTAGACTAGCCAAGAGCATAGATATGGACACGCAATCCATTACCATTGGTAAAACGCCAATTCCTATAACTAAAGAGGACGTGCAATATATATTTGGCATTCCGATAGAAGGGGAGGATATAGAGCCACATCTAGAAATGCAAACCGACACAGAATTGTTTACCGCCTATGCAAACAATAGGCAAATTTTGATTTCTGACCTTGAAACGATGATCCGAGCTTCCAAAGCCCCATATGGCGATTTCCTGAGACGGTTCTTTCTGTACGCAATTGGTACTGTTCTAGCACCAACAGAACAACATTATGTGGACTCAATATTTCTCAACCTTGTTACAGATCTTGAAAACCTTCGGAAATTTAACTGGGGATGTTTCACACTTAATCACTTATTCAAGTCCGTTCACAAGTTTAGAAATCGAGATCACGTAAATCTACATGGAAATCTAATCCTGCTCCAGGTTAGTGCTAGATCACTACTTAATATCCTTTAATTATTGTTCTGTTGCATATCTGTATGGTGATGAACTAATTTATTATGTAGTATTGGACTGGGAGCACGTGCGTAGTGGCCGATTAATGTATTATTCTAGACCCCCTCCATTGATCGCATGATGGGATGAAATGATGGCTACTTTAAGAAGCGATGCTTACGAGAAAGGAGGTCTTCATAACGGGCTGGTACCTATCTACAATTGAACTTTCTATATCTGATTTTTTATTTGGTACTAATGGTTCATTATATTTTATAAAAAAAGGCTATCCTGGAAATTTGTGCTCCTTAACGACCGTCCGAGAATTCAAATAATTTTCCAAGAAAAATTGATTAACATGTGCATCAACATGATTCGTATCGAGCACCATCACAAGGACAACAATTTAGTAGCCAGCAAGTATGTACTCCAAAGACTATTGTTTTCGCAATATCACAAATAGGTGTCATGGAACCTCATTCATTTAGCTATTGTTATCAACGGGGTTGTATTTTGTTTACATAGATTGACATGGTAATTGAAGCCATGAATGCACGCATTGCTGATCATGAAAATAAGGTAGGCAAGAAGTTAATGGAAATTGAGCACAGATTTGATGTCAAATACCAGGCGCTAGGTGAAGAGTTGATCGACATGAAGACTAAATTTGGCACTAATCCTAGGTTGTCGAAGGCCGAGGATGAAATTAAAGACTTAAGGAGGGAACTCCGTGTATGTCATACTGTGCATTTTGTATTTTGTATGAATATGTTCCTTGATGTTCATTATTGTTTGCATTGTTATAGGAAATAAAATACGAATTTACAAGCAACCGACAAATAGTGTCACAGAAAGGAGGCGTGCAGGTGATCAATATGGCCGAACACGTTAATATCTGAAAGTAACAAACTAATGATGAACTACCTTTGTTCATTGTAGGATCAAGTCAATGTGTGCAATTCATCCCTGACAAGAACTCCTAGGGCTAGCCAATTCACGGCAGGGACTTCGAGTACACCAAGTGCAAGACATGTGACGGAAAACAACGAGGAACCACAATTAACTTCGATGAAGCCTGTCTTTGGTAATGATTACAAGTTCACGGATGAGGACATAGAGACAGCCGTTTACATCCGCGGAACATACGACCCTGTTGAAATAGCTAGAATCGGAGACATTACCCTCACAGCAGAAAATCTGAAGCGAAATTTGGAGGACAAATACATTTATGGTGATGTAAGCCCATTATACTCTATTCTACATCATTACTGCAACAACAGTCTTTATTATTGTATGATTGAAAATTTGGCAGGTTATTATGGCATATGCTCGCATTAGCCAAATTGAGAATGATACTACCTCAATCATATCCCCTCAAGAAACCGAAAAGCTGTTACAAATGAAGGGGGTGGTTCCTGTTGGACGTGCACCCTCATGGTTAGCTCGTGTAGCAGAAAAATTTGTAGGGCGCCGAAAGGTACACGTTTTCCTCACTTTCATAGTTTATGTACACACTGTACACGAGAAATTTCGGTTCTCAACCCAACCCAAATTTTACTGCAGGTGCATGTCCCACTGAATGTACACCAAAACCATTGGATGGTAATAATGTTTAATTTTGACAAAAAAGAAATTCAGACTCTGAACTCCATGAATTATCATTGCGACAAGGCCAAGGAAGATTCTCTTGTAAGTGTTCTCTTGCTGCCTCTTTTGATCCGCATGGCACATGAGCTCCAAAAGTACCATAACCCTATGTATAACTCGTCGTACCCTAGGTGGACTCGATTCAGTGCTGCATCGATGAAGCTGTCAAGAATGGGTTGATATCATTAGCTAAGAACATCAATTTTGCCGAATGGACAAAAAAACGCTATGAGAACATACCACAACAGACCGGTGGGTACGCATGGCCTCATAAATTATTATTTGCCTACACGAATAAGATTACTGATCTTTAACTAAACATCGTAGGACTTCCTGTGCGGTTTGGACACGGCAGTACATGTTGTCATGGAACGGGGATGAAATGACCGATATTTTGAACCAGGTAATTGAATGCCTAGTTTAAATTTGTACTTTGTTTAGCTTGAAAGCTATGCTGACGTAAGTGTCGGTTATCAAATATAGGCAAGGATAGATATTTTCAGGTGGAAAATACGTACAGCCTTACTGCATTCAAATTGCAATGCGCTTCGTCTCGAATCATATAAGTTCCCCATAACGGTTAGCGCTACATCAAGAATATATCATTTATTTCATAAGTCTCATGATTAGAACTAACGCAACACTCTCTCTTATACAGAAGGAGGTGTACGATGCCCAGCAAGCAGTTCTACCTGATGGTTCAGAAGACGATGTACAATTAGTCAACAATCCTGATGGTTCCAACGAACCCGACACATCCAACTCCCAGAAGGATACTGGTGCACCCAACTCCCCCAAAAGTGGTGCACCCAACTCCCCGAAAAGGAAGAGAGCACGTGGACACCCTAGAAAGCTAGTCGATCCCGACGAAGCAGCAAAAACAAAGAGTCTTAAAGAACTGAAACTTAAATTTGACAGCAAGACCATAGCCAAGCAAGTGTCTTCGTTACCATCACGGTCACGCAGAGAGCATAAACCAGCACCAGCTTTATTGAGCCCATTCAAACACAAATAGGTAGCATCAATTGATCATCAATTGATACATGCTCATGCTCTACTTTTAGCATCATTCTGATACACGTTTAGTTCTTATCAGAAAGTGGAAATAGGTACTTTTGGCAATCATGAGCATCCTCTACTTATTGCAATATCTAATGCATCATCAGTACAAAGCTTTACTTGGCAATAGGTGGAATAGGGTGGTGAGGTGGTGAGGAAGGAAGAGAGGGTGGTTAGGCTCGGGAGAGGACGAGGGTTTTCTACCCGATTCGGGAGAGGGTGGTTTGCCATCAATTGCTATCGGTCTCACAAGTGGGTCCCCTTGTCATCCACACAACCGCGCCACTACATGTACCACATTTTTCTTTCTCCCCATCTCGACCACTCCACATCTTTCTTTCTCCCCTTCTCGACCAGCGCCGCCGCCGCCGTCATCTCCCAACGACCCCTCTCTTCGCTGCCGGTGCGCGACCGCCGCCAACTCCGGCAAGTACGTGAAATCTTCCCTCTTCTTCCCTTCCCCAACCGCGTCTCCCTACGGAGGCGGATCTGAGCGGATTGGTTTGGACTGAAACTTAGTTTTTGGATTGGATCTTGATTTGGTTTCTATGGTCTGAGACCAAATCAATCAATTAGTTTGAGCCGCCAGTACCACCACCTACTGCTTCAAATCCAAGAGCTGCTGTTGCCGGCCGGAGCTCGTCGGCTCTCTCGAGCTTTGACGCCATGTCTGATCTAGATTCATGACGTGCCCTCGCATATGGCTTTGTCCACGGTTTGAACCATTGGATTCAATCCAAAAGTTGAAAACGGTTTGGACTGGGTTGGATGACGAGCATGTATTGTTCGGTTTGGTTTAGGTTCTAAATGAAAATATCTGGATTGGTTTGGTTTTGATGTGTGCCATGGATTGGATTGGTTTTAGTTTGGATGCCGAACTATTCTCAGGTTTAGATGAGACAGGCATTGCCATTATCATTGGTATTGCTTTATTACATAGATGATAGAAAATAGATTGATTGGCCATTGCCAGTATAGGTTATCACTATGATTTATTATATGTATGATCTTTGTATTGTACTATGTACAATTCAACTTAGAGTTCAATATGTTCTGTGTAGAATGGAGGAAGCACAATGTGGACGCTACAACTCACGGTGCCGGACCAGCCTTTCTACTGCCACACTGTTCGGCATCTACTTCCAGCCTTCTTTTGTTGTTGCAGCGGTATCAAATTATATGAACCTTCTGATAGTACATTCTTTTTATTTTTTTTGCTATTTTCACTAATGTATTGTGTCTGTTATTTGTTTTTATCTTACACAGATCGTACCATGCAATGTGAGATTGGCATTCAATGAGCTCGTCGGAGACACCGTGACCTTCGATGCTCTTGGGGGCTCATACACTATGCAGGTCGAGAAGGGGCGAAAGATAACCCATATAGGAGGAGATGATTGGGATCGTTTCATTGCCCGCATGCATCTTAGTGGGGGTGAATTAATCAGCTTCTCCTTCAGAGGAGATAGGCCCAGGATTTCTGTTATCTATCTAAATTTGATTCCGGATAGTGAGGATGAAGTTCATGAGGATGAAGATGGTGCTGATTCAGATGATGACGATTCATATGATGATGAGAACCCACTTGTTGAATACCTGTATGCCCAAGGACTCAGACTGGGCGACGAGGAAACCGGCAACCTCTAGGACATGCTTCCGCTACGTGAAGACTACCTAGGGAAGCCATTCGTGACCCGCCTCACAAGGACGAATGTTAAACGGCATATCATGGTATGTTACTTAGTGTGGTAATTACATGATATGCATGCTTAGTTAGTGTAGTAGTTCATATGATATGCATGTTGTAGTACTGTGATGAGAGGCCTAGTTTAGAATTGATTTAGTGAAGAATTTTATGACATGCATGTAGTGTAGTAATATGCGATGATATGCTTAGTGTACGCAGTAATCTAATGATATGCCTAATTACTGTAGTAATTTGATGCTTGGCGTATAGTGTAGTGATGTGATGATATATATGCTCAGTGTTGAATCCAATGATATATGTGTCTTGAAGTGTATGCTTTGTTGATAATTGCACGTGACATGATCATATATCATGTCAACTGTTTTCAGAAATTACCTAAGAGGTTACTTGATAGCTGTGGCATCGACCCGGACGAAGAAGGCATGGCTGCTGGACTATGCCTTACCAGAACGGGCTCCATCACCAGCTGTGCCTATGCAGTGGACACGGACAGTCGCACTGTCTTGAGCAGGGCAGGGTGGAAGAAGTTCCTTCGTGCCAAGAATCTTCGGGTAGGACAGGCCATCCTACTCACTGTTGCGAACACCCGTCGCCATGACTTGAGGATGATCACCATCCACCTCATTTAGAATTGGGGTGGGCCATGTATCAATGTGAAACGAACTTGTTGTGTTAGCACTTGTTTGCGAGTACTTGTCATGTATTACCGTACCTATATCTACTCATATCTAGGTACTATTGCTTGTGATGGATTGCAACTATTATTAATTGGTAACTAATGCTCTACTAGCTATGATTATTCCACTGTGTGATGTTTTATAGGCTGTAGTGTGACATGGTAACTGTTATACATGGTAACTGTTATATATGTTTGCTGAAGCTTCCGAAGAAATTTACATACATTTTCTGAAATTCGAGAACATTTTTTTAATTTGTGATTTTTTTAGATTTGAACTTTAAAAAAAATGGGCGAACACTTTTGAATTATATTTTTTCATCAACTTCAAAAAATATTCGTATTATTAAGAAATTGCGAATTTTTTTAAAATTCACGCTTTCTTAAGAAAAACATAAACATATTTTGAATTCAGGAACAATTTTTTAAACGATGAACTGTTCTTGAAATCAGGAAAATTTTCCAAATTCAGAAATATATTTTTGAAATTGTGAACATTTTTAAAATTTCCTAATATCTTTTACGAATTCATGAACATTTTTAAAAAATTCATACATTTTTCAAAATATTTTGAACATTTACTAAAAATTCATGAACATTTTTTTAACATATGAACACTTTCTGAAATCACGAACATTTTTTGAATCTGTGAGATTTATCATGTCCTGAACATTTTTTTAAGCCATGAACAACTTTAATGCGAACATTTTTTCGCAATTTGCAACTTTGTAGAAATCCTGAATTACTTTCAAAAGGAAAAATAGAAAACAGAAAAAATAAAAAGGAAAAACGAAAGGGGCTTCCCGCCCCTCACATGGGCTGGCCTTAAGGGCGCACGAGGGAGGGCGGGTGCACGCTTCCTTGGTTTCGGGCGTGTTGGTCGTCATATAGGATCGTATGCCCGGCCGTATACGTATTTGTTTGTATACGGCGGCCTTTCGTGCACGCGTGAAGCCGCCCGCGCGTGGGGCAACATGTGTCACGGGTAGTTGCCAAAACTGTCCCATCATATAAATGTGGACGGCAACCACCTCCGGCCGCATCGCCCACCATTTCCCCCCGCCGCATCGTCTCCCTCTCTCCACACCCACTCCCCAAAACCCTCTCCTCTCCAACCTCCTCGTCTCCCTCACCGCATCCTCTCCATCGCCATGGCGAACGCAAGAGGCAAGCGCCCCGATTGGGGCGCAGATCTGGTGGAGCAGGCGCGGCAGGTCGCTGCGGGCACCTTTGTGAGGGGGCATGCCGGCGTCAAGCGCGGTGCTCCCTTTGCTGGAGATCTGGAGAAGGCGGGGCCGGGCCGCAACGGCGCGGTCCAGCCAGATGCGCCCGCTCTGGCGATCTCCGGCGAGGCGCAGAAGGTGGAGGCGGGCTCTGGCGAGGCGCAGAAGGTGGGGGCGGGCTCTGACGAGGGGCACGAGGTGGAGAAGGTGGAGAAGGTGGAGGCCGGCTTCGGCGAGGAGGAGGCGGAGCAGAAGGTATCTGCTTATCACTTTTAGTTGGTAATTTTTAGATTGTAGTGTTTTTGGCCAGAACTTTGTTTGGTTAGATTTGTTGGAGGTAGGGTTTTCTCTGCATTATGGTTTTTCTGTATTTGATTCGTGCAACAATGGTGGACCACATATGATTATTAGATTAGGTTAGAAGTAGCCGTATTGAGGGATGGGATTTTTTCAGATGCTTATTGGATTAGTAGTGGAATTTTTGCAATTCTTTAGGTGTTTGGCTTGAGGATTAGATGATGGATTAGTCAAATATATACTTCTCTATTGGTTTGGGTTAGTTGTGGAATTTTGTTGTTGCTTTCAGAGATATTGACATCATTGAACATCCTCTGCAATGCCGTTGCTTCAGAGATAAAAGCATCTTGGAGTTTTTTCAGATGCTTATTAGATTAGTAGTTGAATTTTTGCTTGTTAGATTTTAATTAGTATGAGGTTGAATACTTTATTTAAGGGGGAATTTAAGATCAGATAGATGTCATATGATTATTAGATCTGCAGTTCAATGCTGCTAACATTTATGATTATTTGATTTGATCTGTGGTTCAATGATACTGGATGGAAACATATTTGATTTGGAATGCATTAATTTTGATGTGCCAATGAATTGATTTAGATGACACAAGATTCATCTATAATTTGTTGTTGTTTAGGTAAGTAATGAAATTTTAGATGTTTGTTGGAGATGTATGCATTTATAGTTGAAGTTGTACCTAATTAACTACTGCATTATGTTAATATGTGTAGGAGCTTTGCTGCATTATCCCAAAAACAGTAATCTGTGCATATTGAAATTTGTAGTTGGCTTCTGTAATTAGTATATACTATGTAAAGTGTGAAGTAAACATTCCAAGGCAGGATCCTAGCAACAAAATATACTATATGTTTCCATTAAGTAGTGTGTGTGTGGGGGGGGGATTCCCTCAAAAGAAAAGTGTTGGGTAAATTCAGGGAATGTCAAGAATCCAGCTTGCATTTTCATTAGCATTTATGAAGGAAATCATTTGTCTTTTGATTGATTGCTTAGATTCTTTATTTATAAGGAAAGCATTTGGTCACTTGCAACATACCAATGTGGTTCACATTCACAATTTTGTTTGTAATGGCATTCTGTTAACTGCAATTCAATTCATTGTAATTGATGTGCTTGTTTGACAATATAGCAGGAGGAGGAGGATCTTGTGGGCAACAAGAGAAAGTGGGACAAGACTGGGTTCTACCCATATGACTCTGATGAAGATGAGCCGTACGAGGTAAGGCCTAGTTGAAATGTTATTTGTGGATTGAGTTAGTACTACGTGTTTATAGTTTTTTGAATGCATAATGTATTAATGTCAGTCATTAATGTGTGCAGTATGAATCTGGAGATGATGTGGACGAGGGCAACGTCGAGTCCTTTAAAGAGAAGGAGGTGCAGAAGATCAGGGCCCAAGGATCTGCCATGTACTACAACTGGAGGAAGGACAAGTACAGGTGCCCCTACTGCAGCAAGCCCAAGCCCAGGTCTAGGTTGCAGGAGCATCTGATGGAGCATTGTCGGGCTACATCCATCAGCAGTCATGACTACAAGATCGGGGCTCAGCATTCTGCCCTCCACAAGGTCCTGAATAACCCTAACCTCTAGTCGTACATCATGCTGATCATCAGAAGCTGGAAGCCGTACTCATCATCACTATATTTGATGATGTTTTACTTTTGGAAAGCCGCATCTGGGTCTGAACTGGTTGGAAACTACCTCTATTAACGTAATGTAATGTAATGTATTGTGTGTGTGAACTGGATCTGTGGTGAACTTCCTGATACATGTGGTGGTAACTTAGAATGGTATCTATATGTGTGGCCTTAACTTTATTGGTGGTGAATGCTTCCTAAATGTTTAGTTGTTGTTTCGATGGTGCAATTATCACAAATGGCGCTTCAGTGTTGCTTCAGACACGCTAACTGTTCTATATGGTAGTGGCGCTTCAGTGTTGCGCCAGGTTGTAGTATGAAATGCTAACTGTTCTATATGGTAGTGGCTGGTCTCTAATTGGACCGACATGTTGAACTAGTATCAATGGTAGAGGCGTTTAGTTGTGTGCCACATCCAACAGTTCACGTAATTAATTATCCAAAGATTAAGGTATCAAACCCTTGGTCATACAAAGCAACATTTCGTTCCTAAAAATTAAGGTACTTCCACATTCAAACTAACCAATAATACAAATTCGAAGGAACTACTTAATACATTAACAGCACATAGGAGGGAAGTAGCCTGGTCCAACAGCTTGAGAAAGGACGAACAAAAGCTGAAAGAAGAAGGATCAGCCGGTAGCAGCACCATCAGCCTCCCAGCCTCACAACTTCAGCCAGCCTGGTGAACTCCAGGTTTTTTCCTGCAAAACACACATGGGATGCTGGAGGCAAGAAAATAAATTTGCCAGGAATCTAATCACACGGAATGCTAGTACAAATGATGGAGAACAAAACATCCAACATGAGCAAATTCATAGGAAGTTCTAGATCCATGGATACCATCAAGAAAAAAAATGTTCAGTTTTAATTCTGACACAAGACTTAGTGAAAACATGCATATTCATATCAGCAACATTGATATGGCATCTTTGCAAGCTTGGGTCAGTGACTTGTCTTGTGTTTCATGGCATGACAACAATTTTAACAATAAATTGACATGAAATTGACCCAAACTCATGTACAATGTTAGGCCATATAATGCATGGATTAATTCACAAATAAATGACAAAATGCCAACTATGTATAGAATTTGCAGTACTGAAATATTTCAGTGTGTACCGGTGTGTACTGAAACTGCAGTACTGAAATAATTCAGTGTGCATCAGTGTGTACTGAAATTGTAGTAATGAAATATTTCAGTGTCTACCACTACAACATTGTACCGAAATATTTCAGTGCCTACCGGTGTGTACCAAAATATTTCAGTGTCCACCACTACAACATTGCAAATTTTGCCTAGGGCAGTACCGAAATATTTCAGTGCCTACCGGTGTGTACCAAAATATTTCAGTGTCCACCACTACAACATTGCAAATTTTGCCTAGGGCAGTACCGAAATATTTCAGTGCCTACCGGTGTGTACCAAAATATTTCAGTGTCTACCACTAGAACATTACTAATTAGTCCTAGGGTTCATATGATGCCTAGGGTTCACATACATCATAATCCATCCTCCAAATCCATGTACTCAAATATTCATGCAATTCATTGAGATTAAAATGCCATATAGCATTCCCTCTTTGAGCTATTACGATCAGTATCACCACGATGTAAGCACGAGCAGTAGGAAGATGAGGAGTGGGGAAGCTTACTCTAAACATATCTACCGCCACCGTTCACACGAGGAGAGCGGCGAGGGAAGCGTGGAGAACGGCGGGGAAGCGAGGTCGCGACCACTGTCCTCCTCATCTTGCTCTTCGGAGTCTCTGGTGACTCGGTTGGAGGCTGCACAATCTGCAACAGCATCTCGTGCACGGTGGGTTCCTGATCCAGTGGATGCTCTACCCTGGATCTGAACGCCCACCACCTCCGCCTGGTCTACTTGCTGGACGAATTGGCCTGCTCCATCGCCCACAGGAGGATCTCGTCTTGTGAATCGGTTGTGCGGGCGGGGGGCAAAGCTTTGCCCTCTCCCTCTTCGTCAAATTCTTGAAAGTGGCCATTGCCGTCCAGCTCATCTGCCTTGTGTTGTCAAACCAAGAATGGATCTCCCTCAACCTGGCCAACTTGACCTGGTCGCCGCTGGCGATCTGCACGAAGTTGGTGTTCTCGCCGCCGGCCATCAGCTCGATCTGCCGATTCTTGCTTCGATGGAAGAG
>NC_041385.1:65364456-65401706 GCF_002162155.2 Triticum dicoccoides
GGTTGCCTGAGTGGAGCGAAGTTGCAGCGGCGAGAAGGAGATGACTGCGGTGGACTTGGAGGAGAGGGAGGAGAGGGAGGAGATGACCCAAGTTGTAGCACCATGGCGGCGGTTTTGCATTCGACGAGAGGGGCGGCGCGTGCAAATTTTTCTAGGACTAAACTGTCCCGACGCGTGCAAATTTTCCTAGGACTAAACTGCCCCTATATTAAAACGCGTCCCCACCTTGTCACGAGTACCGGCCCCACTCGTTTTAGTACTGTCGCGTACTTTCATCGGAGTACTACCCAGTACTTCGTATTTGTCTGCCGTTAGATCGACATGAACGAACGGTTCTAAAAAAGCCCAACCATTCTAAAAGTTGTAATATTTTATACGTGGAAATTTTGGCCTCTATGATTTCAGGTACTAGCATGTGCACAAGCATTACATAGCTGGTGCAGTGCCGGCCCCGTTGGCTACCGGATGATTCCGCTTTGGTGATGTAAAAAAACCCGACTGCATGATAGCCTCAATCATCGTATGGTTGGACAAGACTTTACTCTAAATAAATATGGGTGGACTAGACGTGGGAGACATGCCTTGTCCACACCACCTGAATCGCCACTTTCTTCCCTCGTCTCAGTCTGCCACATCTCAGTTACTATTTTCTTCTTCCTCATTGAGCAGCTGCCGCCTCTGCAAGAGGCCGCTACCTCACACGAACCTCCGGGGCAGCACGTTGGCCATGCCCTCATGCATGTTACTTCTTTCATATAGCCAATTAAGTTAGGCTATAAAAGCAACACAACCTAGCTGAGCATGAGAGCATCCAATCACCACCAACACATTAGCATTACCATCAAATGACTGGTCACACAATCATGCTCTCCATGTCTAGGTGTTCTTCATTAGCGCTATGTGTGCTCCTTGCCACCAGCTGCCTGATGCTAGCCGGTTGCTCCTCCGAGTCGTTGCCAACGACAAGCGATGATCTTCACCGTGAGCGCTCCGGCATCAGCACCGACGACCACCATGATCTGATGATGGGCCGTTTCCACGTGTGGATGACGGTGCAGAACAGATCCTACTCCACCTCCGACGAGAAGGCTCGTCGGTTTGAGGTATACAAGAGCAACATGAGGTACATACAGGCTGTGAATGCTGACGCGACTACCTCTGGGCTCACGTACGAGCTTGGGGAGGGTCCCTTCACAGACCTTACAGATGAAGAGTTCATGGCGCTTTATACCGGGCAGATTCCGGAGGATGACGAGCAGATTATCACCACCCGTGTTGGCCCTGTCAATGGCGCGGGCACATATGAGGGTGTCATCGCCAACTTCTCGGCCAGGGCACCGAGTAGCGTGGACTGGAGGAAGAGAGGCGCCGTCACCCCGGTTAAAGACCAAGGGGAATGTGGTACGTGCAACATCTCTTGTTCCTTTTCTCTACTAGCTATATATAACTAGAACAATTGAGAACGTACGACAACTCGCTAACAATGTAACAACGGCTACAAAATACCTTTTTAAATACCAAGCTAGCTCAATGATGAAGTTATAAGCATTGTTATGAAACTGCAGGATCTTGCTGGGCATTCGCCGCTGTGGGTGCAATCGAAGGACTACACAAGATCAAGAGAGGGTCCCTCGTGTCTCTGTCGGAGCAACAACTAGTAGACTGCGATTTCTTTGACGGCGGTTGCAACGGCGGCCGGGCTAGCAGAGCTTTCCAGTGGATCCAACAAAATGGAGGGATCACCACCACATCCTCCTACGGATACAAGGCAGCCACTGGTCGGTGCAGAACGAACCGTAAGCCGGCCGCAAAGATCACTGGCTCCGGGAGAGTCGAGGGCAACAACGAGGTGTCGCTGAGGAACGCCGTGGCTAACCGACCTATAGCCGTTTCGATCGCGTCAAGTGGAAGCCATTTCCACCACTACAAGGGAGGCATCTTCAACGGGCCATGCAGCACCACAAAACTGACCCATGCCGTCACCGTAGTAGGCTATGGGCGACAGGCACAAGATGGTGCCAAGTATTGGATCGTGAAGAACTCGTGGGGGGTGACATGGGGCGACAAAGGTTACATGCTAATGAAGAGGGGCACAACGAATCCATCAGGTCAGTGTGGCATTGCGACACGCCCAGTCTTTCCCCTTATGAAAGTAAGAGAATCGACTGATTAATACGCACAAAGTTTGTAATATTGGCCTGCAAGTGCAAAGTGCCTATACGTATGTTGCATATATTTGCCGCTGTATGTCTAGGCGTGTAATTCGTTTTAACAATGAAGGATCTGTACGAACTTTGTAAGTTATGTTTATTTGGTTTCAATGTAAGATGTTAACTTATTGGTAGCACTATCATGCACATCACGTTATCCTTTTAAAAAAAATGCACATCACGTCATGTGCTTAGTGCATCTACCTACTTCCATCCTCTATATAAAATGGAATGTGTTGTTGAGGGTCAAAAGAGTCGTAAACCTTTGTCTACACACAGGAACAAAATACCTATAAATCATGAGCAGAACCAATGAACTAAAAAACTATGACCATGTCCCTAAAAAATCTACAAGAATAAAAATACTACTCCCTCAAATCCAAAAAAAAAGTTCCGCAGTTTTGAACTTAGTTCAAAACTGCGACACCTTTTTTGGATTAGTGGGAGTATCCTTTTAGGCCGAGTAACTCAGACAACCACTATATGTCACCCTGCTTACCATGCGTGGAGCCATCGCCCCCGACATCAATGACATGGCCCAACACAATTATTGGAGGGGAATAAAATTACAGATCAACTTTCATAGTTTCTTCAGCCCCATGGGTGTCTTCCACAAAGCAATTTTCTCATGCAAATGGGATCAACTCTGTCTCTGTTTGGACCTTTATTGAATCTTGTTGTGACTTTGGCGGTTTGCTTTATTTATAAAGAGGGGCGAAAGCCTTTTTCGGCAAATGGATCAATTACTAAGTTGTGTACTTTACGCGTTATTGTAATAAATCAGCTCTGGAAAGCCCAAGTTCCTTCATTATTAAAGGTTTTTCTTTTGCGCTTAGCACCCTATAACCAATCTCCTTTTGCATTGAAACATGACAAGTACAAGTTGCCGCGAGCCTGCGAGATTTGAGAGATTGAGGACTAATGGTGGCATTCACCATTGAATGTGCCATGGCCCGCTCAGTGTGGGCCTTGGGGAAGAAGAAGCTGTTAAATACTACATCCGTCTGGGTTTACAGGTCCCGTGAGCCAGCTAACCTTGTCCCTATTTTTAAGGCCCCTCTCCGGGTTCTATAGGGCAGGTATTACGGGGAATTTTTCTCAAACAAAAAAAAGTTATTACGGGGAATTAGTATTGCATGCATGAAGGGACTACTAACAAAGGATAAACCAGTGGGAGATGGAGCGTGCGGCTGCATGCATGTTTATCAAGGAGAGAGAGAAGGATAGTGCCCACTTTTAGAGGATCATTAGACCTCTTTCAATGCAAAGGTGCTTAGATTAGGTGTTAAGTATATTAAATGTCTTAGCAACTCAAGTCCCCAATGCAAATGTGCTGAGTTTTTGGGTGCTAAGCTTCATGCATTTAATTAGTTGTAGATTCAGAATTGTGCTTTCACCTAGGTACACGTGCTTAGCACCATTTCTTCCTGAGGTCACCATACTACTCTCTCTCTTCTTAACTAGCATGCCACATTAGACTTTTTGCTTAGTTGGACTCTGATTGGCTGTTGCCACGTCCAAGAATTAGCTTTTATTTTCTCCTTGGTCTCTGTGTTTTGGCTTCCGGGACCTCTAAATTCGGACGGAGGTAGTATGTCTATGTCACTATAGAGCCTAGCACTAAACAATGGATCTTGACCCTAATAGATTGATTCATTGTTGCGTGATCAGTTTACACGGGCCCTGGTCACCATCTGGGCAGGTGGACGGCACGTCGCAAAGACATCCACCAAGGTAGTTCCATTTTCACATCTCTCCACTCATACCGCCATCCTGCGATTCATATTAGACCTCCAGGAGGCCTATCCGACTCTCGAGAAAAACGAAGTTTTTATCTGTTCTAAGACTAATCACAATGGGTAGTAGACTAGTAACATGCATATGTTATTAGTCTATGTTACTACTTCTATAGTGGGGAGTAACATATGTGTGGTGTCATGCAACACTTCATTTATTAGGTTGTAGACTCATCTTGTCTTGGTATGTGTGATGTTACAGTAACTAGCTATGTTACCACATGTCTCTCTTTCCTAATTAATTACTCGCCACATCATCTGTTTTGCCTAGAGATGTGTGATGTTACCACCTATGTTACTTCCATTGTGGGTAGTCTAAGACTCTCTGCAATAGTGTTGCACTTTATCAAACATGTTTTTGTTCATATCTCTCCAGACCGACCACAGCACCAGAATTACCAATGAATTTTGAGTTTATCTTGCCACCTCTTGCAGCCTCACACTCATGAAGACCACCAAATGCGAGGCTTAGCATCAGTGGAAGTTTGAACCAATCTAACCATTGATAGAAGAAAGGTGTTCAAACCGCTGTCGTCTTGTGTCACATTCTTTGCAAAAACATCCAGCTGCGCGCGTGAGCTGTCACGTCGCATTAGGACTAGGAGAAGGGGGTCACCCCCCCTTCCTTCTCCTTCTCCCTTCCCCCTTTCCTATTCCGTGTGGGAGGTGGAATCCTACTGGGACTAGGGATTCCTAGTAGGACTCCACACCTAGGCGCGCCCCCTAGGGCCGGCTGCCTCTCCCACTCCCTCCTTTATATACGGGGGCAGGGGGCATTCACATAGTCATATTTTGTTCTAAGTATTGAGTTGTAATTCTTGAGCTGTAAGTAAATAAAATGTGATGATCTTCATTATTAGAACATTGTCCCATGTGAGGAAAGGATGATGGAGACTATGATTCCCCCACAAGTCGGGATGAGACTCCGGACAAAAAATAGGAAAAAAAGAGGCCATAAAAAAGAAGAAGGCCCAAACAAAATAATGAGAGAAAAAGAGAGAAGGGGCAATGTTACTATCCTTTTTCCACACTTGTGCTTCAAAGTAGCACCATGATCTTCACGATAGAGAGTCTCCTATGTTGTCACTTTCATATACTAGTGGGAATTTTTCATTATAGAACTTAGCTTGTATATTCTAATGATGGGCTTTCTCAAAGTGCCCTAGGTCTTCGTGAGCAAGCAAGTTGGATGCACACCCACTTAGTTCCTTTTTGAGCTTTCATACACTTATAGCTCTAGTGCATCCGTTGCATGGCAATCCATACTCACTCACATTGATATCTATTGATGGGCATCTCCATAGCCCGTCGATACGCCTAGTTGATGTGAGACTATCTTCTCTTTTTTGTCTTCTCCACAACCACCATTCTATTCCACCTATAGTGCTATGTCCATGGCTCACGCTCATGTATTGCGTGAAGATTGAAAAAGTTTGAGAACATCAACATTATGAAACAATTGCTTGGCTTGTTATCGGGGTTGTGCATAATTAAATATTTTGTGTGATGAAGACAGAGCATAGCCAGACTATATAATTTTGTAGGGAGCTTTCTTTGGCCATGATATTTTGAGAAGACATGATTGCTTTGTTAGTATGCTTGAAGTATTATTGTTTGTATGTCAATATTAAACTTTTGTCTTGAATCTTTCGGATCCGAACATTCATGCCAGAATAAAGAAAATTACATGAATAAATATGTTAGGTAGCATTCCACATCAGAAATTCTATTTTTATCATTTACCTACTCAAGGACGATCATGAATTAAGCTTGGGGATGCTTGATACGTCTCCAACGTATCTATAACTTTTGATTGTACCATGCTATTATATTATCTATTTTGGATGTTTAATGGGCTTTAATAAGCTATTTTATATTATTTTGGGACTAACCTATTAACCGAGGGTCCAGTGCCAGTTTCTGTTTTTTTGCCTATTTTAGAGTTTCACAGAAAAGGAATACCAAACGGAGTCCAAACGGAATGAAACCTTCGCGATGATCTTTCTTGGACCGAAAGAAAACCAGAAGACTTGGAATGAAGTCGGAGACGCAACGAGGAAGCCACGAGGCAGGAGGGCGCGCCCTCACCCTCGTGGGCCCCTCGTAGCTCCCCTAACCTAGTTCCTTCGCCTATATATACTCTATACCCTAAAAACATCAAGGGATCCACGAAACCACTTTTCCACCGTCGCAACCATCTGTACCCATGAGATCCCATCTTGGGGCCTTTTCCGGCTATCTACCGGAGGGGGATTCGATCATGGAGGGCTTCTACATCAACACCATTACCTCTCGGATGAAGCGTGAGTAGTTTAGCACAGACCTTCGGGTCCATAGTTACTAGCTAGATGGATTCTTCTCTCTCTTTGATTCTCAATACAAAGTTCTCCTCGATGTTTTTGGAGATCTATTCGATGTAATATTCTTTTGCGGTGTGTTTGCCGAGATCCGATGAATTGCGGATTTATGAACAAGATTATCTATGAATATTATTTGGTTCTTCTCGGAATTCTTATATGCATGATTTGATATCTTTGCAAGTCTCTTCGAATTATCGGTTTAGTTTGGCCTACTAGATTGATCTTTTTTGCAATGGGAGAAGTGCTTAGCTTTGGGTTCAATCTTGCGGTGTCCTTTCCCAGTGATAGTAGGGGCAGCAAGGCACGTATTGTATTATTGCCATCGAGGATAAAAAGATGGGGTTTTCATCATATTGCTTGAGTTAATTCCTCTACATCATGTCATCTTGCTTAATGTGTTACTCCATTCTTATGAACTTAATACTCTAGATGCATGCTGGATAGCGGTCGATGTGTGGAGTAATAGTAGTAGATGCAGGCAGGAGTCAGTCTACTTGACACGGACGTGATGCCTATGTTCATGATCATTTGCCTTAGATGTCATCATAATTATGCGCTTTTCTATCAATTGCTCGACAATAATTTGTTCAGCCACCGTAATATTTGCTATCTCGAGAGAAGCCACTAGTGAAACCTATGACCCCCCGGGTCTCTTTTCCATATTATTAAATCTCGTTTACATCTTGCTAGTTTCCGATCTATTCTTTTGCAATCTTTACATTCCATTATATAAACCAAAAATACCAAAAATATTTACTTTACTGTTTATCTATCTCTATTAGATCTCACTTTTGCGAGTGACTGTCGGTGTCAAAACCGGCGGATCTCGGGTAGGGGGTCCCGAACTGTGCGTCTAGGCGGATGGTAACAGGAGACAAGGGACACGATGTTTTTACCCAGGTTCGGGCCCTCTCGATGGAGGTAAAACCCTACTCCTGCTTGATTGATATTGATGATATGGGTAGTACAAGAGTGGATCTACCACGAGATCAAGGAGGCTAAACCCTAGAAGCTAGCCTATGGTATGATTGTTGTGATTGTTGTTGTTGTCGTGTCCTACGGACTAAAACCCTCCGGTTTATATAGACACCGGAGAGGGCTAGGGTTACACAGAGTCGGTTACAATGGTAGGAGATCTACATATCCGTATCGCCAAGCTTGCCTTCCACGCCAAGGAAAGTCCCATTCGGACACGGGACGAAGTCTTCAATCTTGTATCTTCATAGTCTTGGAGTCCAGCCGATGATGATAGTTCGGCTATCCGAACACCCCCCAGTCCAGGACTCCCTCAGTAGCCCCTGAACCAAGCTTCAATGATGACGAGTCCGGCGCGCATATTGTCTTCGGCATTGCAAGGCGGGTTCCTCCTCCGAATAATTCATAGAAGATTGTGAACACCAGGATAGTGTCCGGCTCTGCAAAATAAATTCCACATACCACCGTAGAGAGAATAATATTTACACAAGTTCAATCTGCTGACGTATTTCATGGCGTGACGTCACCCACGGCCAAGCCTTTACTCGAATCATTTTTATTGTACCACCTCAGCGCGTTTAGCGAAGCGGTTTCCTTGGCACGTCTTGTCGAAGCAGAGATTGTGTTCCCCTTTATTCTGGGATTCCCATCAATACAGACGTGGGTAACCCAACCGCGCCCGTTGCCACGCCCCCTCCATCGAAGGCGAGTTCCAAATGGTCACAGGGACGGCTCTTGGTATTCTCCCTCTTTATAATGAGACCAAGGCCCGTTTCTTTTCTTCAATCCTCAATCGAATCCGCCCCTCGCCCCGAGTTCCAACACCCACGACTCCAGATTCGGGCACTTCGAACCTTCGACAATGTCCGGCTCCAACCTACAGGGCCGGTGGATGCCCTCCTCCGTCACGGAAGAGGACGTGCTAAAGCTGAGGGAAGCCAGGTACTTGACCTACGAGATTTCGCATAGGTTGCCTGCCCAAGGGCAAGTCATTCCTACTCCCGAGCCTGGCAAGAGCGTCGTGTTCGTGTCTCACCTCCGTCGGGGTTTAGGCTTCCCGATGGATCCCTTCGTGAGGGGCTCATGTTTTATTATGGGCTGGAATTCCACGACTTGGCTCCGGAGTCCATCCTCCACATCTCATCATTTATTGTCGTCTGTGAAGCCTTCCTCCGCACTACCCCTCACTTCGGTTTGTGGCTCAAAACCTTCAACATGGAGCCGAAGATGATCGAGGAGCGTCAGGCAGAGTGCAGCGGGGCGGTTATAAGCAAGAGGGACGACGCTCCATGGCCCGAGGGCTCTTTTCAAGAGGAGCTCGGCTTGTGGCAACAGGAGTGGTTCTACATCACCGCTCCCAGGGGCAGCAGGCAGAGGCCGCCGCCCGCCTTTCGCTCGGGCCCTCCACAACGGCTGACGTCATGGGTCAACAAATGGCTTGACTGGGGGCCATCCAAGGACGTACCCGTATTGCAAGGCCGGATTCGAGACCTACAAGAGAGGGAGATCAACCTGATCATAGTGATGCAGGTTATGCTGATTCAGCGCCTTCTGCCCTGCAAACGTCGCCCCCTCCGCCTGTGGGAATTCAATCCGGAGGGACCTCAAGATCTTCAACACTTCATGGGTTCGACACCCGTGGAGATGTACAAACTGTTCTTCGGATCACAAGAGATGTGTCCAGAATTGACCGAGGACGCTGGCCTAAGCTGCAATCGCCCGGATACTCAAGTAAGTAGCCCTGTGTCCGGACATGTCGTTCATTTATTTATCATGGATTTGCCTCTTAACCAGCTATCCCTTGGACAAGAGTGGATAGCGCAAGCAAAACTGATACGGTGTTCGGCCCCCCTCCCTGAGACCACGCTGGATCCCGTGTTAGTCAAGATGTTGGAGGTTGCGCCTTCGGAAGAGGGCGAAGGGGAGAACAGGAAAACTACCGCCTCTGCTAAGGAAGCTTTCAAGAAGGGAGGGATCGAGAATCTCTCCTTCCAGGGGGAGAAGAGGACCGCTTCCGAGGACCCGGAGGCCAAGGCCTTAAAGCGGGGAAAGAAATCCACACCGGAAGGTCCTGTGCCGGGAGAAGCCCCGACCGCATTGTCTCCCCAAGGGAACCAGCCCTCCAACGAGCCGTAAGTAGAAAGAGGGGAGTTTTGTAATAAGGGACATCCCTGTTTTTTATTTCTGAAGATAACCGAAGTTTTTACCTTGCAGTGTGGATCTCAGCCCTTCTTAGCAGAGCTCATCTTCGGGGGATCTTCGTCCGGAGATGATGGAGAGCGAGATGCCTCCATCTGCCGCGCCGTCAGGCGGAGCGGGCGACCCTGAGGTGTCGTCGCGGAGGGTCTCCCCGAGTCCGGCGGGGCCGGAGAGTTCAGCACCAACTGGTGTACGGCCGGAGGAGCTAAAGGATCTGCTCGAGAGGGCGTCTATCTCAGAAGATCACCGTACATTGATGAGTACGGTGATTGAAAGGATTTTATCCGCTGAGAGCGGGTTGCATGAGGCCGTTAGAAGTTTACTGACGGGGTTTGAGGTACGTAAAAATGACATACCTTTTGACAGTTTTGCACATAGAGTGCGCCCTGTATAGATAGTAGCCCTTGAGACTCGGTGCGTTGTCAGAAGTGATAGCGTGCCGAGGATCATAATCTCAGTGTCAAGATGTCGCCGTTCCTATTCAGGGGGCGGAGCGTTCGATGGCTAGCTGAACTGATAGAGTTGCCGAACTGAAGCGGCAACTGGACGTTGCGGATGCGGACATCGCGCTTGTCAATAAGCGACTTGACGAGTCACAAGGTAGGTGGTTTCTCCGCGGTCACCTGGTAAGGGAGCTTATGCCCACGCCTTACAACATGTATGTTTGATGCAGATGTTGCCGCTGCTATGGAGGGCCTTCGGGCAGAGCTTGCTCAAGCCAAGGAGCAAGCCAGAAGGAGTGATGCGGCTTCCTCGAAGGCAGTCGAAGAGCTAAAAGCCGAAAAGGCTGCTCACTGCCGAAGCAGGGAGGAGATGGCTGGAATGGTCGTGAAGCTAAAAGATGCTACCGACCGCTATGAGGTTCTTGAAAGAGAACGCCAGGCGGAGCAAGAGGACCTGAAGAAGGCCACCGCCAAAGCCAAGGATGCCCGTTCTGCAATGCGGGCTATGAGGAGGAACTGCGTCAGGCCGGAGACATTGCGGCTGGAAAGCCCTTTCTGCTGCGTAGGAAGTTCACGGATCAAAAGTATGCTCAGTTGGGCCAGTTGTGGGGTGCGGAGGATCCTTATCTGGATTTGGCGGCGAGTGCGGCGGACGCAGTCGTGCACTTCCGAAGCCAGAAGGATCACGAAATGGAAGAGCTTTATTAGTCTCAATTCCATAGTCCGGAGCGTCCACTTCCGTTGACGGATCAGTTGGACGAGTGGGCTGAGCTGAATAGATTGTCCGGACTGGCCATGACGGATGTGGTGGCTCATCTGTGGCCGGAAAGGCCCAAGCCGAAGAGTTATTTTGGCTTATTGCAGCAATTCCTTGGGGCGGTGCCGCATATCAAGGCGATGAAGCGGTCGGTATGCATAGAGGGTGCGCGGATGGCTCTTGCCCGTGTTAAGACATACTGGGCGGAGATGGATGCCACCGATATTGCATCCCGGGGTTCGGACAAAAGCCGATTACCCGCCGATCACTATTTTGAGGAAGTCCTGCCGGGCGCTCGTTTAATAGACTCACAGTGCTCGAAAAATGTTATGTTCAAATGACATGTATGATTTTGAAACCATATTTATAATGTAATGGCTTTTTATACTTGTGCGTTCAAGTATTGAAATATCTCCTGTGCGGCCGTTAATGTATATGTATGTATAACCTGAAAGATGGCAGTCTTTGGCTTCATCCCCCACGCACATGGTGCGGGGGTGTTTGCAAAAAGGCGCATTTTCACACTTAATCCAACGTCTTGGTCCTTTGAAGGAGGTGATAGCATAGCAAACTAGGCAACCGGACTATAATGCTTTATCACTTTCACTTAGCCATAGGAGCTCGATGGTGGGGCTACTATATAGCCCCTAAAGGCACCGCGCTCTCCGAACTCGGGGCGCGTGTGTGCCTGACCAGGAAACGGTCCTTCGTCAAAGCGGAGGAATTCTAAACATTCCAGTAGTCGATCGAGTGGTTGACCAGTCTCTCGCTATATCATGACAGTCAGTTTTCGGCTTTCTCTACTGAGGTGCTCGCCCGGCTGAACCGGGGCACAATCGCAGTAGTTCTCCTGGTGCTGCGTTAGCCGATGATACGGAACGTAAGGCAGCAAAACACAGGAGCCGGGCAAACCCAACATTTGACCAAAGACATGATTCGGAGCTGATGCATATAAGGCCTAACTCGAGACGCCGAACACTCCCTGAGGTATTCAGTCTTTATGATAACGGGCAGAACAATGCCCTAAGCCCCTAGTGTCCAGGTATGGGCGAGAAGTTCTGACGCGGCCGATGCCAAAACGCCAACCTCCTCTTCGGTTGTGGTGAAAACCGGGGGATGTGTTATCAACAAGAGACAGTAAGAAAGGTTTACGCAGGGTCTTAATCTGAAAAGAATCCTTTGCAACGGGTCCCTGCTGCATGTCTGCGCCTGTGTCTCCGTTGTGCTGTATCCTGGACAGGTGTAGCACGTGATTCATCTGTAAAATAGAAGAACTTAGTTTGAAAAAATACCGTGCAAAAATTGTATTTAAAACAGATTATGATTTGGAAGAAAATTAAAGTTGAGCTTTATTGGCTCTCATTGTTCATGCGTGCAGCCCCTTGTAAAGAGGTATACGGCTAGGGAGCCCCTTGTTTATTTATACCGGACTCGCCTAACCGTGTCCGAGGTCTAAATGACCTGTTTTTAGGGGCTTTGATCAGCAAGGCCGGATTAGTGTGTGGCTGTCAAAGCAGTCTCACGTTTTCCGTGGTCGAGGAACACTCGAAGTTACCCTTTTAATGAGATTATGCCGCGTGGACCGGGCATTTTAAGTGTCAGAGACGCGTAATGCGGTATTGCGTTAAAGCGGGCGAAAGCTTCGCGTCCCAGAAGTGCTTGATGGCTACTTTTGAATGGGGCGATATGGAAGATTAGCTTTTCGCGACGGAAGTTGTCAGATGAACCGAACACAACCTGTAGTAGTACAGAGCCTGTACAATTGGCGTATAGGCCTGGCGTCACCCTTTTGAAGGAAGTGCTGCTATGGCGAATTTTGGTAGGGTCTATCCCCATTCTGCGGATGGTGTCTTGGTACAGCAGGTTTATATCACTGCCGCCATCCATTAGGACTTGTGTGAATTGTAGTCCGTCGATTATGGGATCCAATATCAAAGCGGTCCCTCCTGCATTTCGAATACTTCTGGAGTAATCCTGATGGTCGAAAGTAATTGGTGTTGACATCCAATTTCGGGACTCCGCTGGGGTGGACCGTGCGGCGCGTGCTTTAGTAGGTGCCGCACTATTTTTCCTTGTTATCACATGAAGTGAGTTTACTGTTTTGACTTCTAGTGGGAAAGTCTTCTGTTTTCCGGCGCGCTGCTTGTGGGGTTCGTCATCGTCTTCGCTTGGTGTGTCGAGCCCCTTGTGTTCGGCGTTAAGTCGGCCGGACTGCTTGAAGACCCAACAATCTCTATGGGTATGGTTTGCAGGCTTCCCGAGGGTACTATGGATTTGGCATATCCTATCCAAAATTTTGTTTAGGTTGGATAGCTCGTCACTGTTGTCCTTAAGAGGCAGTGTTTTTGTTATTCGGCCGAGAACTTTTGAACCCGGCGTTGACCGCCGTGCTATTTGGGCCATTCTCCTTATTCCGGCGCTGATCTTTTCTGCGTCGTGATTTCCCATTTCCATCTCTGACCTCGGATGTACTCGGGTCGCTGGTGCTGCATCTTGCCAGCCAGCTATCTTCCCCTGCGCAAAAGCAGGTCATGAGGCTTGTTAGCGCGGCCATTGTTCTTGGTTTTTCCTGGCCGAGGTGTCTGGCGAGCCATTCGTCTTCGATGTTATGTTTAAAGGCTGCTAAGGCTTCGGCGTCCAGACAGTCGACTATTTGGTTCTCTTTGCTGAGGAACCTGTTCCAGAATTTGCGTGCTGACTCTCCGGGCTGTTGAGTTATGTGACTTAAATCGTCTGCATCCTGAGGGCGGAGATAAGTCCCCTGAAAATTTGCTCGAAACGCATCCTCGAGCTCTTCCCAACTTCCAATAGTATTTTCTAGGAGGCTTTTGAGCCAATGCCTAGCTGGCCCTTTGAGCTTGAGGGGTAGGTATTTTATGGCATGGAGATCGTCTCCTCTGGCCATATGTATGTGTAGGATATAATCCTCAATCCAGACTCCGGGGTCTGTTGTTCCGTCATATGCCTCTATGTTTACGGGTTTGAATCCCGCTGGAAATTCATGATCCAGTACCTCATCGGTGAAACATAGTGGGTGTGCGGCGCCCCTGTATTTGGGTGTGCTGTTTTATTCGAACACTCGACGTGTTGTATTGCTTCCTGGAGCCTTCTTTTTTGGCCCATAGATGGACCTGACCGGGTCAGCCTTTTTGCGAGGAGCCTTATGTGGATCGTGTGCCGGCTTGTATGCGGCGCCGCTTGCCGCTCTTGGCCTGTCATCTGGTCGTCTATCCGGCCAGGCGGCCTCTTTCTTTTTTGACTGTTGGGGCTCTACGGCCTCCTCGTCAAATTCGGGCAGCAGCTTGCGCTTCGGGTAGCTCTTTGCTTGGTGACTATCGCCGTATTTATCTACGGTCTTGAGTACTTTGCTCCATCTCATTCTGAGTACGTCTTCCGCTGTTTTGAGCTTCCGCTTCTGCTTTTTCAAACTTCTTGCAGTGGCGACGAGCCTTTTGTGAAGGTTCTTATGCTCCGGTGATGTGTCCGACGTGAGATCGTCTGGACTGTTGTTTTCGCCGGGGATGGGTTGCTCGTCCAATTCATCCTGTTCGGATGGTTGCTTATTGGCATGTTCGTCATCCACTGGTTTTCCCTGCTCTACGGCTGGGTCAGTATGGGTGCTGTTGTTATCGAGGCGGGACTTCGGGTGGCGCTTGCGTCGCTGTTTTAATTGTTTTTCGGGGGAATTATCCTTCGCCACGTCCCGCTGCTCCTCGTTATCGCTTCCTTTTGGTGTATCCACCATGTATACTTCGTGAGTTGAGGTGGCTTTCCCGTGCCCAGTAGGCGCTGGTTCTTGGTCGTCTCCGGCATCGTCGTCCATACCGTCGATGTCTTCGGAGTCGAAGTCTAGCATGTCGGTTAGATCGTCGACAGTGGCTACAAAGTGGGTGGTGGGTGGGATTTGAATTTCTTTGTCGTCCGCATCCCAACCGTCCTGACCGCAGTCCGGCCAGGGCTCTCCTGATAACGAGAGATATTTTAGTGAATTCAGAATGTCGCCGAAAGGTGAGTGTTGAAAGATGTCCACAACGGTGAACTCCACGATCGGCGCCCAATCGGATTCGATTGGAGGGGGCGCGGGAGGTTCGGAGTCCGGCGAGGAGTCCGGCACCTCGGAGTCACGAGCTTCATAAGGGACAAGGTCAGTATTCGGCTCTATCGCCGTAGAGGTTGCAGACCTCGAGGCGGTGTCTAGCCACCCGTCCTTGATCTGCGCAGCCGGCTCCGAATTAAGGGTCGGAGCGGACTCATGTGCGGCCTCCAGGGCACTGTCCGGCAGCAGAGCTAGATCATGCCCATCGTGACAGTGTGGCGTGCTCGGCTGTGGCTCGAATCCATCGAAGATCAGGTCTCCGCGGATGTCAGCCGTGAAGTTCAGACTTCCAAATCTGACCTGACGGCCAGGGGCGTAGCTTTCGATCTGCTCCAGGTGGCCAAGCGAATTGGCCCGCAGTGCAAAGCCGCCGAATACGAAGATCTGTCGGGGGAGAAAAGTCTCACCCTGGACTGCGTCGTTGATGTTGATGATCGAAGGAGCCATCGAGCCTATCGGTGACGACACAGAGGAACTCTCAATGAAAGCACCAATGTCGGTGTCAAAACCGGTGGATCTCGGGTAGGGGGTCCCAAACTGTGCGTCTAGGCGGATGGTAACAGGAGACAAGGGACACGATGTTTTTACCCAGGTTCGGGCCCTCTCGATGGAGGTAAAACCCTACTCCTGCTTGATTGATATTGATGATATGGGTAGTACAAGAGTGGATCTACCACGAGATCAAGGAGGCTAAACCCTAGAAGCTAGCCTATGGTATGATTGTTGTGATTGTTGTTGTTGTCGTGTCCTACGGACTAAAACCCTCCGGTTTATATAGATACCGGAGAGGGCTAGGGTTACATAGAGTCAGTTACAATGGTAGGAGATCTACATATCCATATCGCCAAGCTTGCCTTCCACGCCAAGGAAAGTCCCATCCGGACACGGGACGAAGTCTTCAATCTTGTATCTTCATTGTCTTGGAGTCCGGCCGATGATGATAGTTCGGCTATCCGGACACCCCCCAGTCGAGGACTCCCTCAGTGACCGTGAAGGGATTGACAACCACTTTATCGTATTGGTTGCAAGTTCTTGATTATTTGTGCAGGTATCCGGTGACTTGTGCGTCGTCTCCTACTGGAATGATACCTTGGTTCTCAAAACTGAGGGAAATACTTACACTAGTTTGCTGCATCACCCTTTCCTCTTCAAGGGAAAACCAACGCAAGCTCAAGAGGTAGCAACGCTTAATTGGACTTCCACAAAGCACATACCTTGATAAAGTTTTGAAGAAGTTTAAAATGGATCAGTCAAAGAAAGGGTTATTGCTTGTGTTACAAGGTGTGAAGTTGAGTCAGACTCAATGCCCGACCACTGCAGAATATAGAGAGAAGACGTAAGTCATTCCCTATGCCTCAGCCATAGGTTCTGTCATGTATGCAATGCTATGTACCAGACCTGATGTGTGCCTTGCTATAAGTTTAGAAGGGGGTACCAAAGTAATCTAGGAGTGGATCACTGGACAGCGGTCAAGAACATCCTGGAATACCTGAAAAAGGACTATGGATATGTTTCTCATTTATGGAGATGACAAAGAGCTTGTCGTAAATGGTTACGTCGATGCAAACTTTGACACTGATTCGGATGACTCAAAGTCGCAAACCGGATACGTATTTATATTGAATGGTGGAGTTGTCAGTTGGTGCAGTTCCAAGAAGAGTGTCGTGGTGGGATCTACGTGTGAAGCGGAGTACATAGCTGCTTCGGGAGCAGCAAATGAAGGAGTCTAGATGAAGGAGTTCATATCCGATCTAGGTGTAATACTTAGTGCACCGGGTCCAATGAAAATCTTTTGTGACAACACTGGAGCAATTGCCTTTGCGAAGGAATCCAGATTTCACAAGAGAAAAAACACATCAAGAGACGCTTCAACTCCATCCGAGATCAAGTCAAGGAGGGAGACATAGAGATTTGCAAGATACATACGGATCTGAATGTAGCAGACCCGCTGACTAAGCCTCTTCCACGAGCAAAACATGATCAACACCAAGAGTCCATGGGTGTTAGGATCATTACTATGTAATCTAGATTATTGACTCTAGTGCAAGTGGGAGACTGAAGGAAATATGCCCTAGAGGCAATAATAAATTGTTGTTTATATTTCCTTATATCATGATAAATGTTTATTATTCATGCTAGAATTGTATTAACCAGAAACTTAGTACCAGTGTGAATACATAGACAAAACAGAGTGTCCCTAGTACGCCTCTACTTGACTAGCTCGTTAATCAAAGATGGTTCTGTTTCCTGACCATAGACATGTGTTGTCATTTGATGAACGGGATCACATCATTAGAGAATGATGTGATGGAGAAGACCCATTTGTTAGCTTAGCATAACGATCGTTAAGTTTTATTGCTATTGCTTTCTTCATGACTTATACATGTTCCTCTAACTATGAGATTATGCAACTCCCGAATACTGGAGGAACACCTTGTGTGCTGTCAAACGTCAAAACATAACTGGGTGATTATAAAGATGCTCTACAAGTGTCTCTGAAGGTGTTTGTTGGGTTGGCATAGATCGAGATTATAATTTGTCACTCCATGTATCGGAGAGGTATCTCCGAGCCCTCTCGGTAATGCTCATCACTATAAGCCTTGCAAGCAATGTGACTAATGAGTTAGTTACGATGATGCATTACTGAACGAGTAAAGAGACTTGCCGGTAACAAGATTGAACTCTTGAGGAACGCAGTAATTTCAAAAATTTCCTACGCACACGCAAGATCATGGTGATGGCATAGCAACGAGAGGGGAGAGTGTGTCCACGTACCCTCGTAGACCGAAAGCGGAAGCGTTAGAACAACGTGGTTGATGTAGTCGTACGTCTTCACGGCCCAACCGATCAAGCACCGAAACTACGGCACCTCCGAGTTCTAGCACACGTTCAGCTCGATGACGTCCCTCGAACTCCGATCCAGCCGAGTGTCGAGGGAGAGTTCCGTCAGCACGACGGCGTGGTGACGATCTTGATGTACTACCGAGGCAGGGCTTCGCCTAAGCACCGCTACGATATTATCGAGGTGGATTATGGTGGAGGGGGGCACCGCACACGGCTAAGAGATCCAAGGGATCAATTGTTGTTCTCCTAGAGGTACCCCCTGCCCCCGTATATAAAGGAGCAAGGGGGGAGGGGGCGGCCGGCCTAGTAGGGGCGCGCCAAGGGGAGTCCTACTCCCACCGGGAGTAGGACTCCCTTCCTTCCTTGTTGGAGTAGGAGAAGGGGGAAAGAGGGGGAGAGGAGGAAGGAAAAGGGGGCCGCACCCCTTGTCCAATTTGGACCAGAGGGGGGCTGTGCGCCTCCTTCCTTTCAGCCTCTCTCCTCTATTCCCGTATGGCCCAATAAGGCCCATATAGTCCCCGGCGAATTCCCGTAACTCTCCGGTACTCTGAAAAATACCCGAATCACTCGGAACCTTTCCGAAATCCGAATATAGTCGTCCAATATATCGATCATTACGTCTCGACCATTTCAAGACTCCTCGTCATGTCCCCGATCTCATCCGGGACTCCGAACTCCTTCGGTACATCAAAACTCATAAACTCATAATATAACTGTCATCGAAACCTTAAGCGTGCGGACCCTACGGGTTCGAGAACAATGTAGACATGACCTAGAACTATTCTCGGTCAATAACCAATAGCGGAACCTAGATGCCCATATTGGCTCCCACATATTCTACGAAGATCTTTATCGGTCAAACCGCATAACAACATACGTTGTTCCCTTTGTCATCGGTATGTTACTTGCCCGAGATTCGATCGTCGGTATCCAATACCTAGTTCAATCTCGTTACCGGCAACTCTCTTTACTCGTTACGTAATGCATCATCCCACAACTAACTCATTAGTCACATTGCTTGCAAGGCTTATAGTGATGTGCATTACCGAGAGGGCCCAGAGATACCTCTCCGACAATCGGAGTGACAAAACCTAATCTCGAAATACGCCAACCCAACATGTACCTTTGGAGACACCTGTAGTACTCCTTTATAATCACCCAGTTACGTTGTGACGTTTGGTAGCACCCAAAGTGTTCCTCCGGTAAACGGGAGTTGCATAATCTCATAGTTACAGGAACATGTATAAGTCATGAAGAAAGCAATAGCAACATACTAAACGATCAAGTGCTAAGCTATCGGAATGGGTCAAGTCAATCACATCATTCTCCTAATGATGTGATCCCGTTAATCAAATGACAACTCTTTTGTCCATGGCTAGGAAACATAACCATCTTTGATAAACGAGCTAGTCAAGTAGAGGCATACTAGTGACACTATGTTTGTCTATGTATTCACACATGTATTATGTTTCCTGTTAATACAATTCTAGCATGAATAATAAACATTTATCATGAAATAAGGAAATAAATAATAACTTAATATTGCCTCTAGGGCATATTTCCTTCAGTCTCCCACTTGCACTAGAGTCAATAATCTAGTTCACATCATCATGTGATTTAACACCAATATTCATATCTGTATATGATTAACACTCATAGTTCACATCGTCATGTGACCAACACCCAAAGGGTTTACTAGAGTCAACAATCTAGTTCACATTGCTATGTGATTAACACCCAAAGAGTACTAAGGTATGATCATGTTTTGCTCGTGAGAGAAGCTTAGTCAACGGGTCTGTCATATTCAGAGCCGTATGTACTTTGCAAATATTCTATGTCTACAATGCTCTGCGCAGAGCTACTCTAGCTAATTGCTCCTAGTTTCAATATGTATCCAGATTGAGACTTAGAGTCATCTGGATCGGTGTGAAAGCTTGCACCGATGTAACTCTTTACGACAGGCTTTTTTTATCACCTCCATAATCGAGAAATATTTCCTTAGTCCTCACTAAGGATATTCTTGACCAATGTCCAGTGATCTACTCCTAGATCACTATTGTACTCCCTTGCCAAATTCAGAGCAAGGTATACAATAGGTCTGGTACATAACATAGCATACTTTGTAGAACCTATGACTGAGGCATAGGGAATGACTTTCATTCTCTTTTCTATTTTCTGCTGTGGTCGGGATTTGAGTCTTACTCAATTTCACACCTTTGCAATACAGGCAATAACTCTTTCTTTGACTGTTCCATCTTGAACTATTTCAAAATCTTGCCAAGGTATGTACTCATTGAAAATCTTATCAAGCGTCTTGATCTATCTCAATAGATCTTGATGCTCAATATGTAAGTAGCTTTTACTGAGGTCTTTCTTTTAAAGAACTCCTTTAAAACACTCCTTTATGCTTTGCAGAATAATTCTACATTATTTCCGATCAACAATATGTCATTCACATATACTTATCAGAAATGCTGTAGTGCTCCCACTCACTTTTTTTGTAAATACAGGCCTTTCCAAAAGTCTGTATTAATTCATATGCTTTGATTAACTTATCAAAGCGTATATTCCAACTCTGAGATGCTTGCACCAGTCCATAGATGGATCATTGGAGCTTGCACATTTTGTTAGCACCTTTAGGATTGACAAAACCTTCTGGTTGTATCATATACAACTCTTCTTTAATAAATTCATTAAGGAATGTAGTTTTGACATCCATTTGCCAAATTTTATAAAATGTGGCAATTGCTAATATGATTCGGACAGACTTAAGCATCGCTACAGTTGAGAAAGTCTCATTGTAGTCAACACCTTGAACTTTGTCAAAAACCTTTTTCGACAAGTCGAGCTTTGTAGATAGTAACACTACTATCAGCGTCCGTCTTCCTCTTGAAGATCCTTTTATTTTCTATGGTTTGCCGATCATCGGGCAAGTTCACCAAAGTCCACACTTTGTTCTCATACATGGATCCTATCTCAGATTTCATGGCCTCCAGCCATTTTGCGGAATCTGGGCTCATCATCGCTTCCTCATAGTTCGTAGGTTTATCATGGTCTAGTAACATGACTTTCATAACAGGATTACCGTACCACTCTGGTGCGGATCGTACTCTGGAAGACCTACGAGGTTCTGTAGTAACTTGATCTGAAGTTTCATGATCATCATCATTAGCTTCCTCACTAATTGGTGTAGGAATCACCGGAACTGATTTCAGTGATGAACTATTTTCCAATTCGGGAGAAGGTATATTTACCTCATCAAGTTCTACTTTCCTCCCACTCACTTCTTTCGAGAGAAACTCCTTCTCTAGAAAGGATCCATTTTTAGCAACGAATAACTTGCCTTCGGATCTATGATAGAAGGTGTACCCAACAGTTTCCGTTGGGTATTCTATGAAGACGCACTTCTCCGATTTGGGTTCGAGCTTATTAGGTTGAAAACCTTTTTCATATAAGCATCGCAACTCCAAACTTTAAGAAATGACAACTTAGGTTTACTGCTAAACCATAGTTCATACGGTGTCGTCTCAACAGATTTAGATGGTGCCCTATTAAACGTGAATGCAGCTATCTCTAATGCATAACCCCAAAACGATAGTGGTAAACCGATAAGAGACATCATAGATTGCACCATATCTAGTAAAGTATGATTACGACGTTCGGACACACCATTACATTGTGGTGTTCCAGGTGGCGTGAGTTGCAAAACTATTTCACATTGTTTCAAATGAAGACCAAACTCGTAACTCAAATATTCGTCTCCGCGATCAGATCGCAGAAACTTTATTTTCTTGTTACGATGATTTTTCCACTTCACTCTGAAATTCTTTGAACCTTTCAACTATTTCAGACTTATGTTTCATCAAGTAGATATACCCATATCTACTCAAATCATCTTGTGAAGGTTAGAAAATAACGATACTTGCCACGAGCATCAACACTCATGGGATTGCATACATCGGTGTGTATTATTTCCAATAAGTTAGTAGCTTGTTCCATTGTTCCGGAGAACGGAGTTTTAGTCATCTTGCCCAAAAGGCACGGCTCGCAAGCATCAAATGATTCATAACCAAGTGATTCCGAAAATCCATCTTTATGGAGTTTCTTCATGCGTTTTACACCGATATGACCCAAACGGCAGTGCCACAAATAAGTTGCACTATCATTATTAACTTTGCATCTTTTGGCATCAATATTATGAATATGTGTATCACTACGATCGATATCCAACAAACTATTTTCATTGGGTGTATAACCATCGAAGGTCTTATTCATGTAAACAGAATAACAATTATTCTTTAACTTCAAATGAATAACAATATCGCAATAAACATGATCAAATCATATTCATGCTCAACACAAACGCTAAATAACATTTATTTAGGTTTAACACCAATCTCGAAAATATAGGGAGTGTGTGATGATGATCATATCAATCTTGGAACTATTTCCAACACTCATCGTCACTTCCCCTCAACTAGTCTCTGTTTATTATATAACTCCTGTTTCGAGTTACTAATCTTAGCAATCGAACAAGTATCAAATATTCAGGGGCTACTATAAACACTAGTAAGGCACACATCAAACACCTGTATATCAAATATACCCTTGTTCACTTTGCCATCCTTCTTATCCACCAAATATTTAGGGCATTTCCGCTTCCAGTGACCATTTCCTTTGCAGTGTAAGCACTCAGTTTCAGGCTTTGGTCCAGCTTTGGTCTTCTTCACGGGAGTGACAACTTGTTTGCCATTCTACTTGAAGTTTCCCTTTATTTCCCTTTGCCCTTTTCTTGAAACTAGTGATCTTGTCAATCATCAACACTTGATGCTCTTTCTTGATTTCTACCTTCGTCAATTTCAACATCACGAAGAGCTCGGGAATCGTTTTCATCATCCCTTGCATACTATAGTTCATCACGAAGTTCTAGTAACTTAGTGATGGTGACTAGAGAATTCTGTCAATCACTATCTTATCTGGAAGATTAACTCCCACTTGATTCAAGCGATTGAAGTACCCAGACAATCTGAGCACATGCTCACTAGTTGAGCGATTCTCCTCCATCTTTTAGCTATAGAACTTGTTGGAGACTTCATATCTCTCAACTCGGGTATTTGCTTGAAATATTAACTTCAATTCCTGGAACATCTCATATGGTCCATGACGTTCAAAACATCTTTGAAGTCCCGATTCTAAGCCGTTAAGCATGGTGCACTAAACTATCAAGTAGTCATCATATTGAGCTAGCCAAACGTTCATAACGTCTGCATCTGCTCCTGCAATAGGTCTGTCACCTAGCGGTGCATTAAGGACATAGTTCTTCTGTGCAGCAATGAGGATAAACCGAAGATCACGGATCCAATCCGCATCATTGCTACTAACATATTTCAACACAATTTTCTCTAGGAACATATCAAAATAAACATATGAAAGCAAGAATGCAAGCTATTGATCTACATCATAATTTGCAAAATACTACCAGGACTAAGTTCATGATAAATTTTAAGTTCAATTAATCATATTACTTAAGAACTCCCACTTAGACAGACATCTCTCTAGTCATCTAAGTGATTACGTGATCCAAATCAACTAAACCATGTCCGATCATCACGTGAGATGGAGTAGTTTCAATGGTGAACATCACTATGTTGATCATATCTACTATATGATTCACGCTGGACCTTTCGGTCTCCGTGTTCCGAGGCCATATATGTATATGCTAGGCTCGTCAAGTATGAACTGAGTATTCCGCGTGTGCAACTGTTTTGCACCCGTTGTAGTTGAACGTAGAGCCTATCACACCCGATCATCACGTGGTGTCTCAGCATGAAGAACTTTCACAACGGTGCATACTCAGGGAGAAAACTTCTTGATTATTAGTGATAGATCATCTTAAAATTCTACCGTCAATCAAATCAAGATAAGATGCATAAAGGATAAACATCACATGCAATCAATATAAGTGATATGATATGGCCATCATCATCTTGTGCTTGTGATCTCCATCTTCGAAGCACCGTCATGATCACCATCGTCACCGGCGCGACACCTTGATCTCCATCGTAGCATCGTTGTCGTTACGCCATCTATTGCTTCTACGACTATCGCTACCGCTTAGTGATAAAGTAAAGCAATTACAGGGCGTTTGCATTTCATACAATAAAGCGACAACCATATGGCTCCTGCCAGTTGCTGATAACTTCGGTTACAAAACATGATCATCTCATACAATAAAATATAGCATCACGTCTTGACCATATCACATCACAACATGCCCTGCAAAAACAAGTTAGACGTCCTCTACTTTGTTGTTGCAAATTTTAAGTGGCTGCTACGGGCTTAGCAAGAACCGTTCTTACCTACGCATCAAAAACCACAACGATAGTTTGTCAAGTTAGTGCTGTTTTAACCTTCGCAAGGACCGGGCGTAGCCACGCT
The DNA here is from genome assembly GCF_002162155.2 of Triticum dicoccoides. Taxonomy (NCBI): domain Eukaryota; kingdom Viridiplantae; phylum Streptophyta; class Magnoliopsida; order Poales; family Poaceae; genus Triticum; species Triticum dicoccoides. The sequence continues at coordinate 65,388,575 of NC_041385.1, forward strand.
CGATTCAGCTAAAGTGAGAGAGACAGACACCCGCCAGCCACCTTTAAGCACGAGTGCTTATAACGGTGAAACCAGTCTCGCGTAAGCGTACGCGTAATGTCGGTCCGGGCCGCTTCACCTCACAATACCGCCGAACCAAAGTATGACATGCTGGTAAACAATATGACTTGTATCGCCCACAACTCACTTGTGTTCTACTCGTGCATATAACATCAACGCATAAAACCTAGGCTCGGATGCCACTGTTGGGGAACGTAGTAATTTCAAAAATTTCCTACGCACACGCAAGATCATGGTGATGGCATAGCAACGAGAGGGGAGAGTGTGTTCATGTACCCTTGTAGACCGAAAGCGGAAGCGTTAGAACAACGCGGTTGATGTAGTCGTACGTCTTCACGGCCCGACCGATCAAGCACCGAAACTACGACACCTCCGAGTTCTAGCACACGTTCTGCTCGATGACGTCCCTCGAACTCGGATCCAGCCGAGTGTCGAGGGAGAGTTCCGTCAGCACGACAGCGTGGTGACGATCTTGATGTACTACCGACATAGGGCTTCGCCTAAGCACCGCTACAATATTATCGAGGTGGATTATGGTGGAGGGGGGCACCGCACACGGCTAAGAGATCCAAGGGATCAATTGTTGTTCTCCTAGAGGTGCCCCCTGCCCCCGTATATAAAGGAGCAAGGGGGGAGGGGGCGGCCGGCCTAGTAGGGGCGCGCCAAGGGGAGTCCTACTCCCACCGAGAGTAGGACTCCCTTCCTTCCTTGTTGGAGTAGGAAAAGGGGGAAAGAGGGGGAGAGGAGGAAGGAAAAGGGGGCCGCACCCCTTGTCCAATTCGGACCAAAGGGGGGCTGCGCGCCTCCTTCCTTTCAGCCTCTCTTCTCTATTCCCGTATGGCCCAATAAGGCCCATATACTCCCCGGCGAATTCCCGTAACTCTCTGGTACTCCGAAAAATACCCGAATCACTCGGAACCTTTCCGAACTCCGTATATAGTCGTACAATATATCGATCTTTACGTCTCGACCATTTCGAGACTCCTCGTCATGTCCCCGATCTCGTCCGGAACTCCGAACTCCTTCGGTACATCAAAACTCATAAACTCATAATATAACTGTCATCGAAACCTTAAGCGTGCGGACCCTACGGGTTCGAGAACAATATAGACATGACCTAGAACTATTCTCGGTCAATAACCAATAGCGGAACCTAGATGCTCATATTGGCTCCCACATATTCTACGAAGATCTTTATCGGTCAAACCGCATAACAACATACGTTGTTCCCTTTGTCATCGGTATGTTACTTGCCCGAGATTCGATCGTCGGTATCCAATACCTAGTTCAATCTCGTTACCGGCAAGTCTCTTTACTCGTTACATAATGCATCATCCCGCAACTAACTCATTAATCACATTGCTTGCAAGGCTTATAGTGATGTGTATTACCGAGAGGGCCCAGAGATACCTCTCCGACAATCGGAGTGACAAAACCTAATCTCGAAATACGCCAACCCAACATGTACCTTTGGAGACACCTGTAGTACTCCTTTATAATCACCCAGTTACGTTGTGACGTTTGGTAGCACCCAAAGTGTTCCTCCGGTAAACGGGAGTTGCATAATCTCATAGTTACAGGAACATGTATAAGTCATGAAGAAAGCAATAGCAACATACTAAACGATCAAGTGCTAAGCTATCGGAATGGGTCAAGTCAATCACATCATTCTCCTAATGATGTGATCCCGTTAATCAAATGACAACTCTTTTGTCCATGGCTAGGAAACATAACCATCTTTGATAAACGAGCTAGTCAAGTAGAGGCATACTAGTGACACTATGTTTGTCTATGTATTCACACATGTATTATGTTTCCGGTTAAAACAATTCTAGCATGAATAATAAACATTTATTATGAAATAAGGAAATAAATAATAACTTTATTATTGCCTCTAGGGCATATTTCCTTCATGAACTAGGTATGAGGATACGAATGATCGAATCTCGGGAAAGTAACATACCGATGACAAAGGGAATAACGTATGTTGTTATGCGGTTTGACCGATAAAGATCTTTGTAGAATATAGGAACCACTATGAGCATCCAGGTTCCGCTATTGGTTATTGACCAGAGATGTGTCTCGGTCATGTCTACATAGTTCTCGAACCCATCGGGTCCGCATGCTTAACGTTCGATGACAATTTGTATTATGAGTTATGTGTTTTGGTGACCAAAGTTTGTTCGGAGTCCAGGATGAGATCACGGACATGACAAGGAGTCTCTAAATGGTCGAGAGGTAAAGATTCATATATTAGAAGGTAGTATTCGGACATCGGAATGGTTTCGAGTGGTTCGGGTATTTTACCAGAGTACCGAGGGGTTACCGGAACCCCCAGGGGAAGTATTGGGCCTACATGGGCCTTAGTGGAGAGAGAGGAGGGCCGCAAGGGGTGGTCGTGCGCCCCCCCCATGGCAGTCCGAATTGGAATAGGAGAGGGGGTGGCGCCCCCCTTTCCCTCTCCCTCTCCTTCTCTTTCCTTTTCCCCTCCGGTAAGAAAGGAAAAGGGGGGGGGGGGAATCCTACTAGGAGTGGAGTCCTAGTAGGACTCCCCCCATGGCGCGCCCCTCCTGGCCGGCCGCCTCCTCCTCCCTTCATTTGTATATGGGGGCGGGTGCACCCCAAAGGCACATCAATTGTTCTCTTAGCCTTGTGTGGTGCCCCCTTCCACAGTTTACTCCTCCGGTGATAGCGTCGTAGTGCTTAGGCGAAGCCCTGCGCAGATCACATCACTATCACCGTCACCACGTCGTCGTGCTGACGAAACTCTCCCTCGACCCTCTGCTAGATCAAGAGTTCAAGGGTCGTCATCGAGCTGAACGTGTGCTGAACTCGGAGGTGTCGTACGTTCGGTACTAGATCAGTTGGATCGTGAAGACATTCGACTACATCAACTGCGTTAACCTAACACTTCCACTTTTGGTCTACAAGGGTACGTGGACACACTCTCCCCCTCTTGTTGCTATGCATCGCCTAGATAGATCTTGCGTGAGCGTAGGATTTTTTTTGAAATTGCATGCTACGTTCCCCAACACGTACGTACTGTCAGGCAATTCATTATCCTTTGTGTCGTGGATTTGTCACGGCAGATGTCCTAGTGAAAGGACTTAGTCGTGGAGCCATCGCTACGGGTTAACTTGAAGGGGTTAAAGCGGACACAAAGACACGAGGGTTTATACTAGTTCGGCCCCTTCGATGAAGGTAAAAGCCTACGTCTAGTTGTGATGGAATTGATGTGGTCTCGATGGCTAGGGAGCAAACAAGCTTCGCCTAGGCTCGAGTTGTTGTTGTCTGTCTTGAACCGCCGCCGGGTCGTCCCCTTATATACACGGGTGACGCCCGTCGGTCCATGGAGTCCCATACCGATTCATACTCGTATCCCGGTTGGTCTCTCTCTATTCCTAACTTACAATACAAGTTTACACATCAAGCCGGTTTACGGCTACAGGTTCTAAACCGACTACAGGCCTTGGGCCTTCATCTGCTTGATCACCTTTATACTACTAATGAATCTAACCCGGCCCAGGTAGGCCGGTTTACGCCCAGTGGTAATATCCCCAACATTAGGCCCCAGATTGATTTGAACTGGTTCATGTCAATCCTCCACCAAAATCTTTGTCTTCAACATATTCTGGTAATTGGTAAACCGCCATGTCGCCATCATCTCTGGTTGCTGTAAACCGGCATGACGTCATCACAAAATTTACATTTATAACATCCTCTTTTATTTAATAGATCTGCGATACCCAGGTCATCAGCCCCACTTCCAAAATTTTGGCTCCTGGATTCGCGCGCCTGACCCACGTCTGTTGCCTTATAAATAGGACTGAAGGGTCATTTCCTTTTCTCCCCTTCGTCTCTTCCTCTTCGTCTTCCTTGCGTCGCCAGCCTCGGAGCTCCGCCACCGCCGTTGTCTTCTGCATCGTCTTGGGCCGCTGCATCAACCTGAACGCACCAGAGCACAGCGGTAGCCTTCCGCGTCTTCCTCAGTTCTGGTAAACCTTCTGTTCTTCTTAGCATAGATCTGTTCTAGGGTTTCCAGTTCTCGTCGTGTTCGTCGCTTGTTCATACTCGTACCCAGATTCCTGGATAAATCTGTGAACCCCTGCTCTGACTAGCAGTAGCCTTGTAGCATCCGCCTGTAGTTTTATGCTCAAGTCCATAGATCTCATCTACATATCTGCCCATTAGTTCACTTCCGTTCTGCTTTACCCTTTTGAATATTTTCTGTTTTTTTGAACTTGCTTCAGATCCATTGCTGCAATAAGACCTTATGAAACTTGTTTCTGCATACTTAGCCATCCACAGCTTTGATTGCTTTCAATGTTTAGATCAGGCGGTTTAACTTAATATAGAAAAAGTTAATAAACCGGTATACACCATTAGTCCCCTTGTTGAACCGCCAGAACTCTTTAGCCGTAAGATGCCGCTTCATAGAAATCCGGTTTAATTATACTGCCTCCGGTTTAGCATTGTTCATATCAGCACCTTCTTTTATCCGGCATGTTCTTGAAATGGAATCACCTATTTCTTGTAGATCTCACCATGGCCAAACAAGTATATGAGTGCAACTGGGTTCCTTCTCGTGTCACGGAAACTCAGTTGGATAATTTAGTCTCGATTGGCGCTTTAGATAGCAAAGAGACTATCCACTGGAGGCTTCCTGGTGATGAATGTCCTCCCACAACTCAAGAAGGAGAGGTTGTGATCTTTGCGGATCATTTAGCCCGGGGCTTCAAACCGCCCGGCTCTAAATTTTACCGGGATGTGTTAGCCAATTTCCAACTCCGCCCGCAAGATACTGGTCCCAACTCTGTTACCAACTTATGTCACTTCCAAGTGCTTTGTGAGGTATACCTTCAAGAGGAACCCACAGTTGAATTATTCAGAGACTGCTTCCACTTAAACCGCCGCACAGAATTCACTGATGGTCCCAATACCGAATTGGGCGGTATGGCAATTCAGAAAAGGAAGGAAATCACTTATCCCCATGCCAGACTCCACAGTCACCCCAAGGAGTGGAATGCAACATGGTTCTACTGCAAGGACACTTCCCCTGATGATGAAAATCCTTTGCCTGGCTTCTGCCCGGAGCGACTCAGCAACACACACCCCTTCCCACAAAGGTTAAGTGCCAAGGAGAGGAGCAAATACGCTCCGCAATTATCCAAGCTCCGAGCCTTCATGGCCAACGGTTTAACAGGAGTAGATCTCGCACGCTGTTGGATATCCTGGAGCATATTGCCTCTCAGCCGGCGCTCCGGTTTAATGTGCAAGTATACTGGTAGCGTTGATGACCCACTCCGACACACCAACATCTAGCTCTCCGATGATGAAGTCACAGAGGCTGTGAAGAAAATGCTGAACGAACCGGAGCATCTCTGCGCTCAAACCGGCCTGCTCCCTTTCTGCGCTACTAACAAACCGCCAGCTGTAAGATTTTGATTGTACTTTTTATTGAACCTGTTATCGCTATCTCCGTCTGACATCAATTACTGCTTAACCAGGGTGATAATCTGTTTTGGAGAAAGAAGCTTCTACAAGACAAACCGGAGAAAGCAGAACGACCAACCCGGCCAAAGACCAAGGTCATGAAGAAGCCTGCTAAAAAGAGGAAAACCACTGCTTCATCTGACCCGGCTGTTGATGACGATGTGGGTAACTCGGACCTTGAGGTAGAACTCGATTCACTAGGCTTACTTTTTACACGCCTTATTGATGATGATACTTGTCAGGACGACGCTGAAGCCAGCAATGCTGATGTCGCTGAGGTAACTATTCTCTCTTCCGATTCAGATCCTTTGCCTTTGCCAAAATTTCGCCAGGCAAACCGGAAAGTTAAATTTTCTCATCCTCTTGCTTACTTGGATCCCACATTTCTTATGAAGACTCAGCAACATGAAGCTCGCCGCACAACCCGGCACAGCGGCCAGGTAGTTACCTCCGCCGGTTTACCAAATAGTCCGGTTCGAAAACACCGCTCCGAGGTCTCCGACCTTTTTATTAATTTATATCCTAAAGCGGGTTTCTTCCGTCAACCTCTTAATCCGTCCGACTCCGATTATCAGGTTACTTCTCATTCTTCCTCTGGTGAATCATCGGCCACTCAGCTGCCACCACTGAAAATGGTTCTTGGGTAAGCCAGGCTGAACATATGCTTCTGATATACTGTGTTATAACTTATTCTGTTCCTTGACTCTTTGTTTCTCTTTCAGGGCTAAACCTAAACCGAGCAAGAAAGCCTGCCTGGATAAATCGGCCGAGGAAGATGTAGCCCCTGAACAGGATAAAGCACCAGATCTTGAAGCGTTCGTTCATGAAGATATTCCCAATGATCCCCCTTTGCAAGATGATGCTATTCCTGAGGAGAGGCCTATCAATACTTCAGTTCCTGCTGACCCGCCTGCCAGCTCCGTCCGGATTGAAAGATCCTGCAGTCCTTCAAAACCTGCTGGTAACCCGTCCGTGCCAACACAAACCGGCGAGTCCAAGGATGATGACGTTGTAATTACCGGCGTAGGCCGCTTTGAACCGGGGAAACTTGTCGCTTTGACCAAGCATACTGTGAAAGAAGATTTTCCTCCCATGAACAAAGGCAAATGGGATGTTGATCTGGAAACATATGCTACTCTGAGCGCCCAAGATCTTTATTCCGGCTACTTGAACCGGCTATGTACTAGTTGTGACTATGAAGCTGGCCTGGTAAAGATGATGAGAGATAAATTTGAGGTAACCTCCTTGCTCTTCTTCTTTCTTTAATTATTGCCACTCTATTAATCCTCCTAGCCCCCAAGGGCCGGTTTGTAAACCTTCTTCAAACCGGGACTTGAATATAGTCCTCAATTCTTTGAAATCCATCAATGTAGCCCCCAAGGGCCGGTTCAACTTAGTATAGTTAAACCGGGACTCCAATAAAGATTCTAACATCAGATCATAACTGAACAAATAGCCATTAGCCCCCAAGTGCCAAGTTGAATACCTGTATTGAGCTTGGGACTTTATGATTTAGTAATAGATGAAAATTGAAGGTGCATTAGCCCCCAAGTATCAAGCGTATAACTTGTTATGTGGTTGGTACTTCAAATTCTTGTACTGTTTGTGTAAAACCAAGCACTGTCTTTATGCAGGCTGATGTGAGGATCAAAGTGGACCGGATTATCGATCTGCAGGAAACTTTGAAGACCCAACAAGCTGAAACCGACAAGGCAAGGGAAGAATTAACCAGCGCTTTGAGCATCACAGAACAGCTGAAAGAGGGCTTCAAGAAGGAGCGGGCTGATTGGTCCACTGAGAAGGCCGCTTTAATAAAAAGAGCTGAAAACGCTGAGGCTGCCCTTAAACCGGTGGTAGATGAGCTGACCGCCGTAAAACGGCAAATACACTCCATGACCGCTGCTATCTTTGGTAAGCTCCTTTTGGTTTCTGTGACAACTCTGGCCTGCTTATAATAGATCCGGTTTGTAATTGTTCCTGTACTGTTGCAGGTACACGCATTGGTCACTTAGGGTCAGATGTTCGAAAGAAGTTGAAAGCTGCCTACACTTTGATTGAACAGCTGTATACCGGAGCGCAGCGGATCATTACCACTGTATCTCAGAACAATCCGGCACCCTCTTTAATCCAGGACACTCTTAATAGGTTGTCAATGCTTCCTGCTCGGGTTGAAGAACAGAAAAAATCTGCTGCTCGAACCGGAGCCATTAATGCCTTGATCCGGGCAAAAGCATGGGTGCCAGATTTCGATCCTGTTGAGGCAGCTCAAGGTTATCCCAGCTTGAAGGAAGACGGCTCTGAGTTTAATGAAGATGATTTGAGGGCGATAAACCGTGCAGTACACCCTCTTGCTTGTCAATTGGTTGAAGAGGCAGATTTGTCGCATTATCAAGCTCAGTACAACGATCAGAACAAACGAGTGCCTGTACCAACTCTTGAAGCGGAGAATCTGATTCCTCCAATCCGTAAGCATACTTACGCTCCTGATATTGAACCGTCTTCTCTGATCCACGAAGAGGCTGTCTTTCAGGCTTTAATGGGAATCGACTGGACCACTGTTGATTTCCAGCCAATGGATAGAGATGAGGAAGCTGAAGCGGCGCAGGACGAACCACAACCATCAAACCGGGGCGATGCACATGCTTGAACCGGAAGCCGGTTTAAGCAGCTGCTTTATTATGATCCGGCTGAACAACAATGATCTTATTTGGGCACCGCGTTGCCTTGTAATAGGATAGTCAATACCTCTGCTCTGAATATGCCTTCGTGCATAAGTACTGATGCTTTTGCTTGAAACCCTTAATTTATATTTCCTGCAATAAGAAAACCTTGAACTTCGGTGGCGGTTATACCGTCAGCCAGTTTATGACCTTTATATATATATCATCAATGTAGTTAAGTCATATAACCAAATATGTGATACAAAATACCTGCCGTCAGTGGGCATGAAGTTGGCTTAGCCAGGCTTGAAACGGAGTACTTATAAACAGTTATCATCAAAGGGGAGAAAACAACTCCCGTGTTTTAAAATGCCGACTTACCATGTAAACCATCCTGGGTTATTATAAGCCCCCTGCTACTCCATGAGTTAAACAGGAAAATTAAACCGGGCATATTTCTCCGGATTAAAAATGAACCGAATCTGTCAGCTGAACCGGCAAAAAAAGTGTTGTTGGTTTAAAGGAAACACAACAAAAATTAGGAAATAGCCATAGAAGAAATTATGGAAGCAAAGGCAATGATAAAAACCGTTTGCAAAAAAACATGCTTTACTGAGCTGATCAGATGGTGTTACCATGGTCGGACAGGACCAAGCCCCCAATAGGAGTGACAATGGTTCAATTCAGCCAGGTCCCCAAATGTAACAGTGGCATATATGCCAATCAAAAGGCGTGGCAATGGTTCGGGTTCGACCAAGCCCCCAAGTGATCTTGTGGCCTTAGGCCGATCAAGAGGCGTGACTGGTTCAGACTTGACCATGTCCCCAAGTGATCTGGTGGCTTTCGCCTATCAAAAGGTGTCGCGTTGGTTCGGACACGACCAAGGCCCCAAGTGATATGAAAAAAAAAATTCAAGGGGTAAACCGGAGGCCGCTTTAAAACAGAACCACTCCATGTAAGCACACATGATATGAAAGGACAGAGACCCCGCTTTAGCTGAGGCTCCGGTTATATTATTTCAAACATAATATATACACTGTCATAATATGTACATAGATAGAGCCGATGGCTCAAGTGTAGTAAGGCCGAAGATGAGCTATGTTCCATGGCCTGTTGGTCTCCTCCTCTGATGTGCATGAGTCTTTATGCTCTCGAATATCAATCAAATAGTACGACCCGTTGTGCAGATTCTTGCTGACCACGAAAGGTCCCTCCCAAGGTGGGGATAACTTGTGCAGATCCGTCTGGTCTTGGATGAGCCGAAGCACCAAATCTCCTTCTTGAAAAGTTCTGGTTCTAACCCGGCGACTGTGATAGCGACGAAGATCTTGTTGATAAATCGCCGAGCGGGCGGCCGCTATGTCACGCTCCTCATCTAATAGGTCCAAAGCATCTTGCCGTGCTGTCTCATTGTCCGCTTCAACATAAGCCGCTACACGAGGCGAATCGTGCCGGATATCACTAGGGAGAACCGCCTCTGCTCCGTAGACCATAAAAAACGGCGTGTATCCTGTAGATCGGTTGGGCGCAGTATTGATACTCCATAGCACAGACGGTAGCTCTTCAACCCAACAACCCGGTGTTCGTTGCAATGGAACCATAAGCCGGGGTTTGATGCCTCGCAAGATCTCTTGATTAGCCCGTTCTGCCTGCCCATTGGACTGGGGGTGAGCCACTGACGATACGTCAAGTCGGATGTGCTCACGTTCACAGAATTCCTTCATAGCACCCTTGGATAAATTGGTACCATTGTCAGTAATGATGTTGTGTGGAAAGCCAAACCAGAAAATCACCTTTTAACGAACTGCACCGCTGTAGCTGCATCACACTTGCTGACAGGCTCCGCTTCAACCCACTTGGTAAACTTGTCAACTGCCACCAAAAGGTGGGTTTTCTTATCCTTGGATCTTTTAAAAGGTCCGACCATATCCAGCCCCCATGTTGTAAATGGCCAAGTAATTGGAATCATCCTCAATTCTTGAGCCGGCACATGAGCACGCCTTGAAAATTTCTGACAGCCATCACACCGTTTAACCAAGTCCTCCGCATCAGCATGAGTTGTCAACCAGTAGAACCCGTGACGAAACGCCTTTGCCACCAGAGACTTTGAACCGGCGTGATGACCACAATCCCCTTCATGGATTTCACGTAAGATTTCACAGCCTTCCTCAGGAGAGACGCAGCATTGAAACGCCCCTGATACACTGCAATGATGCAATTCGCCATTGACAATAGTCATAGACTTAGATCGCCGGACTATCTGCCTGGCTAGAATCTCATCCTCTGGCAACTCTCCCCGGTTCATGTACGCAAGATAAGGAACTGTCCAATCCGGTATAATATGCAGGGCTGCCTCCAATTGAGCCTCCGGATCAGGAATAGCCAAATCCGCTTCACCCGGGAGCTTGACTGACGGGTTGTGCAACACATCAAGAAAGACATTAGGCGGGACCGGTTTACGCTGAGAGCCCAACCGGCTTAAAGCGTCCGCCGCTTCATTTTTTCGACGATCCACGTGATCCACCTGATAACCTTTGAAGTGACCCGCAACCATATCCACCTCGCGACGATATGCAGCCATAAGTGGGTCTTTAGAATCCCAAGTGCCAAACACCTGTTGAGCCACGAGGTCCGAGTCACCGAAGCACTTGACCCGACTTAAGTTCATCTCCTTAGCCATCCGGAGACCATGGAGCAAAGCTTCATACTCAGCTGCATTATTAGTACAAGGGAACATTAAGCGGAGAACATAACAAAACTTATCACCTCGTGGGGAAGTTAAGGCGACTCCAGCCCCCGAGCCTTCCAATTGCCTGGATCCATCAAAATGGATAGTCCAATATGTGTGATCCGGCTTTTCCTTTGGTGCTTGCAACTCTGTCCAATCATTGATGAAATCAACAAGTGCTTGAGACATCACCGCCGTTCGAGGCACGTATTTCAATCCGTGCGGCCCAAGTTCTATGGCCCACTTTGCAATCCGGCCAGTCGCCTCCCTGTTCTGTATGATATCGCCCAAGGGAGCTGAACTGACCACTGTGATGGGGTGCCCTTGGAAATACTGCTTCAACTTCCGGCTTGCCATGAAAACTCCATATACCAGCTTCTGCCAATGCGGATATCTTTGTTTAGATTCAATAAGCACCTCGCTGATATAGTAAACCGGCTGCTGAACTGGATACTCCTTGCCTACCTCCTTGCGTTCCACGACAATAGCTACGCTAACTGCACTAGCATTGGCCGCTACGTATAATAACAACGGCTCCTTGTCGACCGGAGCTGCAAGAACGGGCGGATTGGCTAATTGCTGCTTCAAGTCCTCCAACGCCTCATCAGCAGCCGGACTCCAGATGAATTGATCTGTCTTTCTTAGCATTTGGTATAAGGGGATGGCCTTCTCTCCGAGGCGGCTGATAAATCGGTTCAGTGCGGCGATCTGACCCGCCAAACGCTGAACATCGTTGATACACTTCGGTTTAGCCAGGGAGGTGATAGCCGTAATCTTCTCCGGATTAGCCTCAATTCCTCTGTTGGACACAAGAAAGCCCAATAACTTGCCTGCCGGAACACCAAAGACACACTTGGCCGGGTTAAGCATCATCTTGTAAACTCGCAAGTTGTCAAAGGTTTCCTTCAAATCATCCACCAGCGTCTCCTTCTGCCTTGACTTGACTACAATATCATCCACATAAGCATGCACATTACGGCCGATCTGTTTATGCAAGCAGTTCTGCACACATCGTTGATAAGTGGCTTGGGCACTCTTGAGCCCAAAAGGCATAGATACATAGCAGAAGGCTCCAAAGGGAGTAATAAACGCTGTCTTCTCCTGGTCCTCAACCGCCATTTTAATCTGATGATATCCAGAATACGCATCCAAAAAACTCAAATGCTCACAACCCGCCGTGGCATCAATAATCTGGTCAATGCGTGGGAGGGCAAAAGGATCCGCTGGACAAGCCTTGTTAAGATCTGTGTAATCCACACACATACACCAAGTGCCGTTTTTCTTAAGAACCAGCACCGGATTAGCAAGCCACTCTGGATGGAACACTTCAATGATAAACCCAGCTGCTAAGAGCCTGGCCACTTCCTCTCCAATGGCTTTGCGCCTTTCTTCGTTAAACCGGTGGAGAAATTGCTTTACCGGTTTATACTTAGGATCAACATTAAGAGTGTGCTCAGCGAGTTCCCTCGGTACACCTGGCATGTCAGAAGGCTTCCATGCAAAAATGTCGCGATTCTCACGGATGAACTCGATGAGCGTGCTTTCCTATTTAGGGTCCAAGTTGGCACTGACAGTGAACTACTTGGATGAATCGCCGGGCACGAAGTCAACAAGCTTGGTCTCAGCCGCCCATTTGAACTTCAGATCTGAATCATGCTATGTGGTCGGTTTCTTCAAAGGGGTCATGTCCGCCGGATCAACATTGTCCCTATAATATTTCAACTCTTCCATGGCACAAACCGACTCTGCATAGGCTGCATCACCTTCCTCACATTCCAAAGCAATCTTACGGCTCCCATGAACCGTTATTGTCCCTTTGTAACCCGTCATCTTGAGCTGCAAATAGATATAACAAGGCCGTGCCATGAATTTGGCATAAGCCGGCCGCCCGAACAAGGCGTGATACGGACTCCGGATTTTCACCACCTCGAAGGTTAGTGTTTCGGATCGGGAATCATGCTCGTCCCCAAAAGCCACCTCCAGGGCTATCTTACCAACATGGTATGCTGATTTGCCAGGCACCACACCATGGAACACCGTATTGGACGGTTTGAGTCTTTGTCTGTTAGCCCCATGCGGCGGAATGTCTCATAGTACAGGATGTTAATACTGCTCCCTCCATCCATGAGCACCTTGGTGAATTTGTAACCTCCCACCTAAGGGTCTACCACTAATGCCAACTGACCCGGAT
>NC_041385.1:65402041-65429998 GCF_002162155.2 Triticum dicoccoides
GGTGATCCTCCCTGCTCCACACGATAGGCTGTTCCGACCAGCGTAAGTAACGTGGTACAGCCGGTTCAACAGAGTTCACCGCACGCTTATGAAGCTTCCGGTCGCGCTTATCCAAGCTAGTTGTGAAAATGTGATACTGCCCATTGTTCAACTGTTTTGGCTGGCTCTGATAACCCGATGGCTGGTGCTGCTGCTGTTGGTTGTAACCCCCTTGACCGCTTTGATTATTCTGGTTACCATTACCGCCCTGATTGAAACCTGAACCAGAAGCTCCATCGTGACCCGGCCCATGGAAACCGGATCCTGAGCCACCACCTGACCCACGGTCATACCGGAAGGCATTAGAGTTTTTAAATTCCTGCATAATATAACAATCCTTCCAAAGGTGGTTAGCCGGCACCTCCTTCGTCCCGTGTTTTGGGCAGGGCTGATTCATCAAATAGTTTAAACGATCTGGGTTAGGGTTTGGAGCCCCATTGCGATTCACCGCTTTACCTCTGCGCCGCTGACCCTTGTGTTGCGCATTAGTGTTAGCCACAAAATCCATGCTGCCATCCGCTTTACGCTTGCCTCCGTTTCCATGGCAAGCCGGTTTGTATTGATGCCCCTTGGAGTTGCTATTCTTCTTTCCCTTCCCTGCTTCGTCATCATCAGTCTCGGGATCCTTGGTACTATCAGAATCAGCATACTTTACTAAAGCGGCCATGAGAATTCCCATGTCATTACAGAACCGCTTCATACGCCCCAATTTCAATTTTAAAGGCTTAAACCGGCAGTTGCCCTCCAGGGTTAAGATTGCCGAGTCAACATTGATCCTGTCAAACGAGTGCAAGACTTCCGAAACGCGGCGTACCCAATGGGTTGTTGACTCTCCGTCCTCCTGAACACAAGCCGCCAAGTCAACTATGGACTTAGGCTGCTTACATGTATCTTTGAAATTCTGGATAAACCGGGCCCGCAACTGGGCCCATGAACTGATAGAATTAGGCGGCAGGCTTTTCAACCAAGTACGGGCTGTGCCTTCAAGCATCATGGTGAAGTACTTTGCACACGCGGTTTCATCCACATCCAGCATCTCCATGGCCATCTCATAACTCTCTACCCACGCTTCTGGAGATAAATCAGCGGTGTAATTCAGCACCTTGCGCGGACCCTTGAAGTCTTTGGGCAGGCATACATTGCGTAAAGCGGGGACTAAACAGGGCACTCCCAAGCTAGATGCAACTCCTGGCCCGGCTGAGGTGGTAGGACGAACCGGTGTAAGCTGATCCGCCTCGTTCTGTGCTGCTAACTCGGCCTCCCTTCGTGCCCGTGCCCGGTCCACTACACCCTGAGCATCGCGAACACCACCTACCAGTTTATTTCCACGGGCCGCTTCACGGCCCCGCGCATTGCTTGATTTGGCCGGTTCATCCAGGCACCTACTATAGCTCCGGCTTGGACGAGGTGTGGAATGAATCCGATTGCGGCTGTATGAATATGCCTCCTGTTGAATCAAAGCAGTCCGAAGAAGTTCCTTAACCCGGCGCGTCTCTATTGCTTGTGGAGAGTCTCCTTCGACCGGAATAGCTTCTAATCGCGCAGCGGCTGCGACAAGATTGTCCATAGGATTAGAATAATGACCCGGAGGTGTCTGGACCGGCGGAGGAATCACAATGTTCTGCTGAGGAGGTTCCATCAGGCGGTGTTGGACCGTCGCTCCTGGCCCTGGTGCCTCGACCCGGTTTACCTCCTGGTGCTCCGGCGGATTACTAGTTCCCGCCCCCTGAGTATGAAAGAGATTTCGAGGGTCAAACCCTAACGGCAAGCGTGATCTGTGCTTCCGCTTCAAGACCTCCTGTGATGCGTTCTGGTCGAGCATGAGCTTATAGGCCTGGGAATCCAAAGCGGCCCGCTCTGCGGCCATCCTGTCCTTCTCTGCTGCCAGGTCGGCTTTGGCTTGCACGATCTGCTCTCTCACCTTTGCAACCTCCGCATCATGGGCTTCCTGATCTGCCGGATTGGCCTCTGCCATAAGTACCGCTAGTGCGTCAAACAGGTCAGACAGAACTTGAACAGGTGGGCGCACAAGGCCTCTTGCCCCTGCTGCCCCTGCTGCTGCTGACCAGGAGAGCATTGCTGCTGCGGTCAAAGAGTGATTCGCCGCCTGCGTGCCGGCCATGAATATTCCAACCCGGTTGATCTGATCTGGGGGGTCCGGAATACTGTCGCCATCGGAACAGCCCCTAATCTGGTCGTCTTGCAACTGGTACAATGATTCAGTCTCTCCGGTTGAGGACTCGTTGCCGGAATAGACGACGATCTCGCCACCATATTCTGACTCGTCCTCATGCTCTCCTCCGTGGATGACTCCGACGAAGGCACGCTTCACGGCCGGTTTAACCTGGGTAGATCTCGCACGCTGAGCCGTCTCGACGAGGTCGGTGCAGATGTCCGGCTCAGGCCCAGGCTCACCAATCTTGCCGATGAAAACGTGTATGCCACCAAAGGGGACCCGGTATCCGTACTCAATCGAGCTGGCTTCGGGACCCCATCCTGAATCGTCGATGTAGAGCTTGTCGCGACGACTCTTGGTCATTCGGCCCACAGCATAGCCTTCGAGTCCTTTGAGCTTGCCCTCCAAGATCATTAAACCGTCGTGCGATAGCCCCACGGTGGGCGCCAACTGTCGTGGATTTGTCACGGCAGATGTCCTAGTGAAAGGACTTAGTCGTGGAGCCATCGCTACGGGTTAACTTGAAGGGGCTAAAGCAGACACAAAGACACGAGGGTTTATACTAGTTCGGCCCCTTCGATGAAGGTAAAAGCCTACGTCTAGTTGTGATGGAATTGATGTGGTCTCGATGGCTAGGGAGCAAACAAGCTTCGCCTAGGCTCGAGTTGTTGTTGTTTGTCTTGAACCGCCGCCGGGTCGTCCCCTTATATACACGGGTGACGCCCGTCCGTCCATGGAGTCCCATACCGGTTCATACTCGTATCCCAGTTGGTCTCTCTCTATTCCTAACTTACAATACAAGTTTACACATCAAGCCGGTTTACGGCTACAGGTTCTAAACCGACTACAGGCCTTGGGCCTTCATCTGCTTGATCACCTTTATACTACTAATGAATCTAACCCGGCCCAGGTAGGCCGGTTTACGCCCAGTGGTAATATCCCCAACACTTTGGAAGCTTCTTCTTCATTATTTTTAGTATCTTCTGAAATCACTTGTCAGATACACCATTCTCTGCCTTCCATTGCATCAATTCCAGTGTGGTACAGATCTTTGTGTTGCCATCTTTGCAATTTGGATACAACCCTTTTTTGTGATCCTCTAACATGCGATAAAATTTCAACTTCTCCCTTTCACTTGCGCATTCTCCCTGTGCATCAACAATGACCTGGCAAAGATCATCATCGGGCACATCTGGTGCCTCTTGATCTTCAGCTTCCCCTGCTGCAGAATCACCGTATTCATGGAACATAGGATAGTTGTCATCATCCTCTTCTTCTTCATTGTCTTCTATCATAACCCCTCTTTCTCTGTGCTTGCTCCAACAATTATAGTGGGGCATGAAACCCTTCTCCAGCAGGTGGAAGTGAAGGGTTTTCGAGGAATTAATCATTCGTATTCCCACAGACAAGACATGGACAATATATAAAACCATTCTGCTTGTTTGCCTCAGCCACATCGAGAAAATTATGCAGTCCCATAATGTACTCGGAAGTGCGTCGGTCACCGTACATCTATTGCCAGTTCATCTGCATGCATTATATAATTAAGTATATCAAAAACCATTACAGAACATCATGAATAGAGAAATGACCAAATTAATACAAGTTCATCATCACATTAAAACCAATGTACAATAGTGATCAAATGTTATTACTGCAAAAATAAATACATAAAGTTCATACATAGTTCTCATAAAACAACATACAACTATCTAGAGCATCTAATTAAAACATACATCAAAACTAACATACAACTATGTAAAACATTTAAATGCAATAACAAATGCAATCAAAATTGCAACTACGGTAACAATTGACCCAACAACATAATGACACCAAGCCTCTTTATCAATGACATATTTTTTAATCTTTATAATCTTCAAGCACATTGCATCCATCTGGATCTTTTGTAGATCGACGACATCGACAACATGCAACTCTGATAACCCACAAGTATAGGGGGTCGCAACAGTTTTCGAGGGTAGAGTATTCAACCCAAATTTATTGATTCGACACAAGGGGAGCCAAAGAATATTCTCAAGTATTAGCAGTTGAGTTGTCAATTCAACCACACCTGGATAACTTAATATCTGCATCAAAGTATTTAGTAGCAAAGTAGTATGGAAGTAACGTTAACAGTGGTAAAACTAACAGTAGCAGTTTTGTAGTAATTGTAACAATAGCAACGGTAAAGTAAATAAGCAAAGTACAATATGTGAAAAGCTTGTAGGCATTGGATCAGTGATGGATAATTATGTCAGATGCGATTCCTCATGTAATAGTTATAACATAGGGTGACATAGAACTAGCTCCAGTTCATCAATGTAATGTAGGCATGTATTCCGAATATAGTCATACGTGCTAATGGAAAAGAACTTGCATGACATCTTTTGTCCTACCCTCCCATGGTAGCGGGGTCCTAGTGGAAACTAAGGGATATTAAGTCCTCCTTTTAATAGAGTACCGGACCGAAGCATTAACACATAGTGAATACATGAACTCCTCAAACTACGGTCATCACGAAGACCTATCCCGGTTATTGTCACTTCTGGGTTGTCGGATCATAACACATAATAGGTGACTATAGACTTGCAAGATAGGATCAAGAACTCACATATATTCATGAAAACATAATAGGTTCAGATATAAAATCATGGCACTCGGGCCCTAGTGACAAGCATTAAGCATAGCAAAGTCATAGCAACATCAATCTCAGAACATAGTGGATACTAGGGATCAAACCCTAGCAAAACTAACTTGATTACATGGTAAATCTCATCCAACCCATCACCGTCCAGCAAGCCTACGATGGAATTACTCACGCACGGCGGTGAGCGTCATGAAATTGGTGATGGAGGATGGTTGATGATGACGACAGCGACGAATCCCCCTCTCCAGAGCCCCGAATGGACTCCAGATCGGCCCTCCCGAGAGAGTTTAGGGCTTGGCGGCGGCTCCGTATCGTAAAACGCGATGAAACTTTCTCTCTGTTTTTTTCTCCATGAAAGCAAATATATGGAGTTGGAGTTGAGGTCGGTGGAGCTTCAGGGGGGCCACGAAGCAGGGGGCGCGCCGTAGGGGAGGGGGCGCGCCCCCACCCTCGTGGACTGGGTGTGGGCCCCCTGACGTTGATTCTTTTGCCAGTATTTTTTATTAATTCTGAAAAGTTGCTTCGTGGATTTTCAGGTCATTCCGAGAACTTTTATTTCTGCACAAAAATAACACCATGGCAGTTCTGCGGAAAACAGCGTCAGTCCGGATTAGTTCCATTCAAATCATGCAAGTTAGAGTCCAAAACAAGGGCAAAAGTGTTTGGAAAAGTAGATACGACGGAGACGTATCAACTCCCCCAAGCTTAAACCTTTGCTTGTCCTCAAGCAATTCAGTTAAAAAACTGAAAGTGACAAAGAAAAACTTTTACAAACTCTGTTTGCTCTTGTTGTTGCAAATATGTAAAGCCAGCATTCAAATTTTCAGCAAAGATTATGAACTAACCATATTCACAATGACACTTAGGTCTCATGTTTACTCATATCAATGGCATAATCAACTAGCGAGCACTAATAATAAATCTCGGATGACAACACTTTCTCAAAACAATCATAATATGATATAACAAGATGGTATCTCGCTAGCCCTTTCTGAGACCGCAAAACATAAATGCAGAGCACCTTTAAAGATCAAGGACTGACTAAACATTGTAATTCCTGGTAAGAGAGACCCAGTCATAGTCATACCCAATATAAACTAATAGTAATGCATGCAAATGACAGTGGTGCTCTCCAGTGGGTGCTTTTTAATAAGAGGGTGATGACTCAACATAAAAGTAAATAGATAGGCCCTTTGCAGAGGGAAGCAGGGATTTGTAGAGGTGCCATAGCTCGATTTAAAAATAGAGATGAATAACATTTTGAGCGGTATACTTTCACTGTCAACATAACAACTAGGAGATCTCGATATCTTCCATGCTACACACATTATAGGTGGTTCCCAAACGGAATGGTAAAGTTTATACTCCCCCACCACCAACAAGCATCAATCCATGCCTTGCCCGAAACAACGGGTGCCTCCAACTAGCAACAATCCTGGGGGAGTTTTGTTTAATTATTTTGATTTAATTCGAGCATGGGACTGGGCATCCCGGTTACCAGCCATTTTCTCGTGAATGAGGAGCGGAGTCCACTCCTCTTGAGAATAACCCACCTAGCATGGAAGATACAGACATCCCCAGTTGATACAATAGCTGCTCGAGCATACAAAACAGAATTTCATTTGAAGGTTTGGAGTTTGGCACATACAAATTTACTTGGAACGGCAGGTAAATACCGCATATAGGAAGGTATGGTGGACTCATATGGAATAACTTTGGGGTTTATGGAGTTTGGATGCACAAGCAGTATTCCCGCTTAGTACAGGTGAAGGCTAGCAAGAGACTGGGAAGCGACCAACTAAGAGAGAGGCAACAGTCATGAACATGCATTAAAATTAATCAACTCTGAGTGCAAGCATGAGTAGGATATAATCCGCCATGAACATAAATATCGTGAAGGCTATGTTGATTTTGTTTCAACTACATGCGTGAACATGTGCCAAGTCAAGTCACTCGAATCATTCAAAGGAGGATACCACCCTATCATACCACATCAGAACCATTTTAATAACATGTTGGCACTCAAGGTAAACCATTATAAGCTCCTAGCTAATTAAGCATGGCATAAGCAACTATTATCTCTAATTGTCATTACAAACATGTTTATTCATAATAGGCTGAATCAGGAACGATGAACTAATCATATTTACAAAAACAAGAGAGGTCGAGTTCATACAAGCTTCTCTCATCTCAATCAGTCCATCATATATTGTCATTATTGCCTTTCACTTGCACGACCAAACTGTGTGTATAATAATAATAGTGCACGTGCGTTGGACTAAGCTGGAATCTGCAAGCATTCAATTCAAGGGAGAAGACAAGGTAATATGGGCTCTTGGTTAGATCTACAATAATGCATATAAGAGCCACTCAACATTTTCATTATGGTCTTCTCCTCTCGACCCCCAAAGGAAAGAAAAGAAATAAAACTATTTACACGGGAAAGCTCCCAACAAGCAAAAGAAGAACGATAAATCTTTTTGGGTTTTCTTTTAATTACTACTACCAGCATGGAAATTAAACTAACTAATTTTTTGGTTTTTCTTAAGGTTTATCAAACACACAAGAAGAAAACTAGAAAAAGAAATTAAACTAGCATGGATACTACAATGAAAAAGTATGAGCACCGACAACTAGAATGAGTGTGTGAACATGAATGTAATGTCGATGAGAAATACGTACTCCCCCAAGCTTAGGCTTGGCCTAAGTTGGTCTATGTCCGTGCATCATGGCTACTCTCTCCGGTGTACAGAGGAGTGTCATCATATTGCCACTGGCTAGCGATCTCCTCCAGATCCCACTAATAAGATGATGGACGATAAGGGTCAAGTGGTGGTTCCAGCTCGGGCTCTGGAGTTGATGTCTGGCCACGGAGCGCTGCATGCTATTATATTACCCGTTTTGGATGTTTATGGGCTTTACTTTACAATTTTATATCATTTTTGGGACTAACCTACTAACCGGAGGCCCAGCCCAAATTGTTGTTTTCTTGCCTACTTCAGTATTTCGAAGAAAAGGAAATACAAACAGAGTCCAAACGGAATGAAACCTTCCAGAAAGTTATTTTTGGAACGGAAGCAATCCAGGGACTTGGAGTGCATGTAAGGGAAGATTCGAGGTGGCCACGAGAAAGGGAGGCGCGCCCTCCCCCCTGGGCGCCCCCCACCCTCATGAGCCCCTTGAGGCTCCCCTGACCGACTTCTTTTGTCTATATAAATCCATATACCCTAAAAACTTCAGAGAACACAATAGATCGGGAGTTCCACCTCTGCAAGCCTCTATAGCCACCAAAAACCAATCGGGACCCTGTTCCAGCACCCTGCCGGAGGGGGGATCCCTCACCGGTGGCCATCTTCATCATCCCGATGCTCTCCCTGATGAGGAGGGAGTAGTTCACCCTCGGGGCTGAGGGTATGTACCAGTAACTATGTGCTTGATCTCTCTCTCTCTCTCTCTCTCTCTCTCTCGTGTTCTTGATTCGGCACGATCTTGATGTATCGCGAACTTTGCTATTATAGTTGGATCTTATGATGTTTCTCCCCCTCTACTCTCTGGTAATTGATTGAGTTTTCCCTTTGAAGTTATATTATCAGATTGAGTATTTAAGGAATTGAGAACACTTGATGTATGTCTTGCCGTGCTTATCTGTGGTGACAATGGGATATTCACGTGATCTACTTGATGTATGTTTTGGTGATCAACTTGCGGGTTCAATGAACCTATGCATAGCGGTTGGCACATGTTTTCGTCTTGACTCTCCGGTAGAAACTTTGGGGCACTCTTTGAAGTACTTTGTGTTGGTTGAATAGATGAATCTGAGATTGTGTGATGCATATCGTATAATCATGCCCACGGATACTTGAGGTGACAATGGAGTATCTAGGTGATGATACGTCTCCAACGTATCTACTTTTCCAAACACTTTTCCCTTGTTTTGGACTCTAACTTGCATGATTTGAATGAAACTAACCCGGACTGACGCTGTTTTCAGCAGAACTGCCATGATGTTGTTTTATGTGTAGAAAAGAAAAGTTCTCGGAATGTCCTAAAAATCCACGGAGGCACTTTTTGGAATTAATAAGAATTTCTGGGCGAAAGAAATACACCAGGGGGCCCACACCCTATCCACGAGACAGGGGGGTGCGCCCCCCCTATAGGGCGCGCCCCTATCTCGTGGGCCCCCTGGACCTCCGCCGACCTCAACTCCAACTCCATATATTCACGTTCTGGGAGAAAAAATCAGAGAGAAAGTTTCATCGCGTTTTACGACACGGAGCCGCCGCCAACCCTAATCTCTCTCGGGAGGGCTGATCTGGAGTCCGTTCGGGGCTCCGGAGAGGGGGATTCGTCGCCGTTGTCATCATCAGCCATCCTCCCTCACCAATTTCATGATGCTCACCGCCGTGTGTGAGTAATTCCATCGTAGGCTTGCTGGACGGTGATGGGTTGGATGATATTTACCATGTAATCAAGTTAGTTTTGTTAGGGTTTGATCCCTAGTATCTACTATGTTCTGAGATTGATGTTGCCATGAATTTTCTATGCTTAATGCTTGTCACTAGGGCCCGAGTGCCATGATTTCAGATCTGAACCTATTATGTTTTCTTGAATATATGTGTGTTCTTGATCCTATCTTGCAAGTCTATAGTCACCTATTATGTGTTATGATCCGACAACCCCGAAGTGACAATAATCGGGATACTTCTCAGTGATGACCGTAGTTTGAGGAGTTCATGTATTCACTATGTGCTAATGCTTTGTTCCGGTTCTCTATTAAAAGGAGGCCTTAATATCCCTTAGTTTCCGCTAGGACCCTGCTGCCACGGGAGGGTAGGACAAAAGATGTCATGCAAGTTCTTTTCCATAAGCACGTATGACTATTTACAGAATACATGCCTACATTACATTGATGAACTGGAGCTAGTTCTGTGTCACCCTATGTTATAGCTATTACATGAAGAATCGCATCCGGCATAATTATCCATCACTGATCCATTGCCTACGAGCTTTTCATATATTGTTCTTCGCTTATTTACTTTTCCGTTGCTACTGTTACAACTACTACAAAAACCCAAAAACATTACTTTTGCCACCGTTACCTTTATTATCATACTAGTTTTGCTACTAAATACTTTGCTGCAGATACTAAGTTATCCAGGTGTGGTTGAATTGACAACTCAACTGCTAATACTCAAGTATATTCTTTGGCTCCCCTTGTGTAGAATCAATAAATTTGGGTTGAATACTTTACCCTCGAAAGCTGTTGCGATTCCCTACACTTGAGGGTTATCAAGACTACTTTCTGGCGCCGTTGCCGGGGAGCATAGCTCTATTCTCTGAGTCACTTGGGATTTATATCTGTTGATCACTATGAAGAACTTGAAAGACGACAGAACTGCTATTTTGCCCTCAACTATGAGGGGAGGTAAGGAACTGCCATCTAGCTCTGTTCTAGATTCTCCTTCTGTTATTAGTAAGCTTGCGACACCTAAACCTGCTACTGCTATGAATTCTGATATGTCGCATGTTATTGATGATGCCACTTCTGCTATGCATGATGAAACTACTTCTGTGCGTGATACTACTTTGCCATTAGGTGAATTTCTTGATGAACAACTTGCTAGAGTTAGGGGGAATGAAAATATTGAAGATGCTATTATTGATGATAGTGATGATGAAAGTTCTCCCAATGATTATGAATTTCTTGTTGTTCCTAAGGGTTATGTTATGAATGAAGAAGATGCTAGAGCTATCTTTGCTTGCAATGATAGATATGATCTTAAGAAATTATTAGCTAAATGGAAGCAGCAGTCTCTTAATGCTAGAATGAAACCTGACCCAGCTTTTGCTACTTCACCTATTTGTGTTACTCACAAGGATTATGAATTCTATGTTGATCCTGCAATTATTACTTTAGTTGAATCTGATCCTTTTTATGTCCTTGAATCTAAAACTGTTGTGGCACATCTTACCAAGTTAAATGATATAGCCACCCTGTTTACCAATGATGAGAAGTCTCGCTATTATTATATCCTTAAGATATTTCCGTTCTCATTAAAGGGTGATGCTAAGACTTGGTATAATTCTGTTGCTCCTGGTTGTGTGCGTAGTCCCCGGGATATGATTTATTACTTCTCTGCTAAATATTTCCCTGCTCATAAGAAACAAGCTGCCTTGCGGGAAATATATAATTTTGTGCAAATCAAAGAAGAGAGTCTCCCACAAGCTTGGGGGAGGCTTCTCAGGTTACTTAATGCTTTACCTGATCATCCTCTCAAGAAAAATGAAATACTTTATATCTTTTATAATGGACTAACTGATGCGTCCAAGGACTAATTGGATAGTTGTGCTGGTTGTGTTTTTGGGGAAAGAACAATCGATGAAGCTGAAATATTATTGAATAATATGCTTACTAATGAAAATAATTGGACTCTTCCTGAGCCAATTCCCGAGGCAATTCCTGAACCAATTGAGCCAACTCCTGAGCCTATTCATAAAACCACTCGGAAGAAGAGAGGTGTTTTATTTCTCAGTCCCGAAGATATGCAAGAGGCAAAGAAATCAATGAATGAAAAAGGTATTAAAGCTGAAGATGTTAAGAATTTACCTCCTATTGAAGAAATACATGGTCTTAATATACCGCCGGTTGAAGAACCACATTGTCTTGATAACCTGACACATGTAGTAAAGGTAAATTCTCTCTATAGATATGATAAAGTTGAAATCCCCTCTACTAAATTTCATAGCCCGTGCTTAGATGAATTTGATGACTTTATGGCTAGACAAGAAAGTTTTAATGCTTATGTTGGTAGAGAGTTAAAGAATAATGCTTTCGAGATAGGATGCGTGAGCGATAATATGGCTAGAGTTAAAGGTGAACTCCAACTCGTTAGCAAATATGCTTCTATGGTTGCTACTCAAGCTGAGCAAGTACTTAAAGCTCAAACTAATTTTCTTGATTAATTAAATAATAAAAATGACTTTGCTGTTAGAGTGGCTACTATAACTGGTAGAATGACTCAGGAACATTTGTATCCTGAAGGCCACCCTAAGAGAATCGAGCAAGATTCTCAGAGAAATAATTTAGAGGCACCTAGTTCTTCTAAAAAGAAGAAAAAGAAAAACGATAAAACTTTGCATGCTTCTAGTGGACCTACTGTAGACACACCTGAGAATCCCAATGATATTTATTTTTCTGATGCCGAAACTCAATCAGGTGATGAACATGAACCTAGTGATAATGCTAATGATAATGTTCATGTTCATACTCAACCTAGCAAAAGATGATGTAGAGATTGAACCTGTTGTTGATCTTGATAACCCACAATCAAAGAATCAACGTTATGATAAGAGAGATTTTGTTGTTAGGAAGCACGGTAGAGAAAGAGAACCATGGGTTCAGAAACCCATGCCCTTTCCTCCTAAACCATCCAAGGCAAAGGATTATGAGTATTTTGAGCGCTTTGCTGAAATGATTAGACCTATTTTCTTACGTATGCGCTTAACTGATATGCTCAAAGTAAATCCTTATGCTAAGTATATGAAGGATATCATCACAAATAAAAGAAAGATACCCGAAGCTGAAATTTCCACCATGCTTGCTAATTACACTTTTAAGGGTGGAATACCAAACAAACTTGGAGATCCGGGGGTACCAACTATACAATGCTCCATCAAAAGAAATTATGTTAGAACTGCTTTATGTGATCTTGGAGCCGGTGTTAGTATTATGCCTCTCTCTTTATATCGTAGACTTGAATTGAATAAGTTGACACCTACTGAAATATGTTTGCAAATGGCTGATAAATCAACTGCTATACCCGTCGGTATTTGTGAGGATGTGCCTGTTGCGGTTGCAAATGTAACTATTTTAACGGACTTTGTTATTCTGGATATTCCCGAGGACGATAGTATGTCGATTATCCTTGGTAGACATTTTCTTAATAATGCAGGGGCTGTTATTGATTGCAACAAAGGCAATGTCACTTTTCATGTTAATGGTAATGAGCATACGGTACACTTTCCGAGGAAACAATCTCAAGTTCATAGCATCAATTCTATTGGAAAAGTTCCAACTATTATTATTGGAGATTTTCAATTTCCTCTCCCTACTATCAAGAAAAAAAATATGATATTCTTATTGTTGGGGATTTTCATATCCCCGTTGAGGTAACTTAGTGTTATTCAAAATTTCTCCGGTTCCGTGTTATTCGGAATGAGTTTGTTAACAACACTTGATCAACCTTGTTAGTGGATTCATTTTGATGATCACGAGATGGATGAAACTAGAAGGCACAACCTTCTGTACCCTCTTTTTACTTTTTGTTATTTAGAAGAAATAAAGCTAAAATAGTATTATATGTCTATTTTCTGAATTATCCGTGCATTAAAAAATAGCCCGAAAATAAAAGTGCTCCAAATGCCCTGCAAATTTAGTATGATTTTTTATGGAATATTTGAGGATTTTAGGCACTGAAAACACTGCAGGAGGGGCAAGCACCAGGACACGAGAGTGGAGGGTGCCCCCCCCTATAGGGCGCGCCCCATCTCGTGGGCCCCTGGTGGCCCCCCTCCACTTATGCCAGCACCCACACACTTCATCTTCTACCCAAAAAATCCCCATCCAGCTCAAGCACGAGCTCTAGCTCATTTTGCTGCGATTTTCGATCTCCTTGCTCAAAGCTCCATTCACAAAACTGCTCTGGGAGATAGTTGCTTGGTATGTGACTCCTCCATTGGCCCATTTAGTTTTTGTTCTAGTGCTTTATTCATTGCAATTTTTTGCTGCATAGGTGACCATGTTCTTGAGCTTGCATGTTGAATTTATGAGGTCCCAAGCAATTCTAATGCATGATATAGGCTCTAAGCACTTGTAGGAGTAGTTGCTATAAATCTTGTTTAGTTTTATTAACTTTTATTTGGAAGTTACTAAAAATTTCAGAATTATTTCAGAAAAAGAATTATGTTTAGAAGAATGTACCAAGGTGGTTCCTCGGTGAAGAAAGGGCCCATGATTGCTATACATGAGCAAGATGTTGAATTGCCGAGGGACGCGGATGTACGAGCTTGTGAGTGGCCATCCGATGATTTTATGGTCGAAGCAGGCTTCAAGGAGGAATTTGACGCGTATGTGCGTAATGCTGAGTTGGAGGACTTCTTACAAGATAAGTGTCCCCAGTACTATCAATTGACTGATTCTTTTGTGCGGAGGTTCAAATATAACTGTGCGCGTAATTCTCCTAGCGTCATATTTGATATTTATGATACATCTTATACCATGGATTTAGAGGATTTCACAACTGCTTGCAAACTCCCACAGTGGGGTAATATTAATGATCCTCATAGATCTGAATTTAGAGATTTTCTTGCTAGTATTACTATGGGAGAATCTAGGGACATAGCACAAGCTACCATAGGGAGCATTCATTTTCCTGCTATACATTATTTTGCTCTCTTTATTGGTAGATGCATTAACGGTAAAGACGAAACATGTCACCTGTGTGTTCCTGATCTGTGTGTCCTCAAGAGTGCTGTGTTAGGTTATAAAGGTTATAACTTGGGGGCAATAGTTGCACGTAGCATGCAGAATAATAGTAGAAAGGGAAATTTATTTGGAGGAGTTTATGCAACCCGTGTGGCTAATTATCTTGGGAAAGCCCCACGAGAAGGGGATATGATTATACCACCTGTTCTTTTGGATTCTGAAGCTATGGTCCATCATCAATTTCTTGGGAGGAATGAACAATTCCTCCAATATCGACTAATCTATGACAGACACAACGTCGTCCATATTACTCTTCCTACTCCCTACCTTTTTGATTATCAGGCAAAAGGAAGATATGTTGTCACCAAGGAGGAAGCAGCTGAACACGAGAGGAGAGCGGAGGCAGCTCGCCAACACACCGCAGCTCAGGAGGTGGTTGCCGTTGCATCTTAGTACGACCCCGGTTTCACTTATGGATATCAGCCAGGCGGTCCTTGGTACTAGACCAACTTAGGCCAAAAGCCTAAGCTTGGGGGAGTACGTATTTCTCACCGACTTTATATTCATGTTCACACACTAGTCGTCGGTGCTCATACTCTTTCATTGTATTATCCATGTTAGTTTAAATTTCTTTTTTCTAGTTTTCTTCTTGTGTGTTTGATAAACCTTAAGAAAAACCCAAAAAATTAGTTAGTTTAATTTTCATGCTTGTAGTAGAAATTAAAATGAAAACCCAAAAATATTTCTAGTTCTTCTTTTTACTTGTTGGGAGTTTTCCCGTGTAAATAGTTTATTTTCTTTTCTTTCCTTTGGGGGTCGAGAAGACCATATTGAAAATGCTTAATGGCTCTCATATGCATGATTGTTTATTTAATTTAGAGCCCACATTACTTGTCTTCTCTCTTGAGTTGAATGCTTGCAGATTGCATCTTAGTCCAATGCACGTGCACTATTATTATTATACACATCGTTCGGTCGTGCGAGTGAAAGGCAATAATGACGATATATGATGGACTTATTGAGATGAGAAAAGCTGGTATGAACTCGACCTCTCTTGTTTTTGTAAATATGATGAGTTCATCGTTTCTGAGTCAGCTTATTATGAAGTAAATATATTTGCAATGACATTTAGAGATTATAATTGCTTGTGCCATGCTTGATTAGCTATGAGTTATAATGGTTTACCTTGCGTGCCAACATGCTATTAGAATGATTATGATGTGGTATGATGGGATGGTATCCTCCTTTGAATAAATTGAGTGACTCGACTTGGCTCATGTTCACGCATGCAATTGAAACAATTCAACATAGCCTTCATCATATTTATGTCATGGTGGATTATATCCTACTCATGCTTGTATTCGGTGTGAATTAATTTTAATGCATGTTTATGACTGTTGTCGCTCGCTCAGTTGGTCGCTTCCCAGTCTTTTGCTAGCCTTCACCTGTACTAAGCGGGAATACTGCTTGTGCATCCAAACTCCATAAACCCCAAAGTTGTTCCATATGAGTCCACTGTACCTTCCTATATGCGGTATTTACCTACCGTTCCAAGTAAATTTGTATGTGCCAAACTCTAAACCTTCAAACGAAATTCTGTTTTGTATGCTCGAGCAGCTCATGTTACAACTAGGGCTGCCTATATCTTCCATGCTAGGTGGGTTATTCTCAAGAGGAGTGGACTCCGCTCCTCATTCACGAGAAAGGGCCGGTAACCGGGATGCCCAGTCCCATGATCCAAAAACATCAAAGCAAATCAAAATAATTAAACAAAACTCCCCCTGGGCTGTTGTTAGTTGGAGGCACTCGTTGTTTCGAGCAAGCCATGGATTGATGCTTTTTGGTGGTTGGGGGAGTATAAACCTTTACCATTCTGTTTGGGAACTGCCTATAATGCATGTAGTATGGAAGATACATCCATCTCATAGTTGTTGCATTGACAACAAAAGTATGCCGCTCAAAATGTAATTCAATCTCTATTTTCAAATCGAGCTCTGGCACCTCTACAAATCCCTGCTTCCCTCTACCAAGGGCCTATCTATTTAATTTTATGTTGAGTCATCACCCTTCTTATTAAAAAGCACCCGCTGGAGAGCACACTGTCATTTGCATTCATTCTTATTGGTTTATATTAGGTATGACTTGACTGGATCTCTTTTACCATGAATTACAATGTTTAGTCAGTCCTTGATCTTTAAAGGTGCTCTGCATTTATGTTTTGCGGTCTCAGAAAGGGCTAGCAAGATACCTTTTTGTTATATCATGTTATGATTATTTTGAGAAAGTGTTGTCATTCGAGTTTTATTATTATGGCTCGCTAGCTGATTATGCTATTGATATGAGTAATTGTGAGACCTAAGTGTTATTGTGAGTATGGTTAGTTCATAATATTTGCTGAAACTTGAATGCTGGCTTTTCATGTTTACAACAACAAGAGCAAACAGAGTTTGTAAAAGTTTTTCTTTATCACTTTCAGTTTATCAACTGAATTTCTTGAGGACAAGCAAAGGTTTAAGCTTGGGGGAGTTGATACGTCTCGAACGTATCTAATTTTCCAAACACTTTTGCCCTTGTTTTGGTCTCTAACTTGCATGATTTGAATGAAACTAACCCGGACTGACGCTGTTTTCAGCAGAACTGCCATGATGTTGTTTTATGTGTAGAAAAGAAAAGTTCTCGGAATGTCCTGAAAATCCATGGAGGCACTTTTTGGAATTAATAAGAATTTCTGGGCGAAAGATATAAACCAGGGGGACCACACCCTGTCCACGAGACAGGCCCCCCCTATAGGGCGCGCCCCTATCTCGTGGGCCCCCTGGACCTCCACCGACCTCAACTCCAACTCCACATGTTCACGTTCGGGGAGAAAAAAATCAGAGAGAAAGTTTCATCGCGTTTTACGACAAGGAGCCGCCGCCAAGCCCTAATCTCTCCCGGGAGGGCTGATCTGGAGTCTGTTCGGGGCTCCGGAGAGGCGGATTCGTCGCCGTCGTCATCATCAACCATCCTCCATCACCAATTTCATGATTCTCACCAATGTGCGTGAGTAATTCCATCGTAGGCTTGCTGGACGGTGATGGGTTGGATGAGATTTACCATGTAATCAAGTTAGTTTTGTTAGGGTTTGATCCCTAGTATCCACTATGTTCTGAGATTGATGTTGCCATGACTTTGCTATGCTTAATGCTTGTCACTAGGGCCCGAGTGCCATGATTTCAGATCTGAACCTATTATGTTTTCTTGAATATATGTGTGTTCTTGATCCTATCTTGCAAGTCTATAGTCACCTATTATGTGTTATGATCCGACAACCCCGAAGTGACAATAATCGGGATACTTCTCGGTGATGACCGTAGTTTGAGGAGTTCATGTATTCACTATGTGCTAATGCTTTGTTCCGGTTCTCTATTAAAAGGAGGCCTTAATATCCCTTAGTTTCCGCTAGGACCCTGCTGCCACGGGAGGGTAGGACAAAAGATGTCATGCAAGTTCTTTTCCATAAGCACGTATGACTATTTACGGAATACATGCCTACATTACATTGATGAACTGGAGCTAGTTCTGTGTCACCCTATGTTATAGCTATTACATGAGGAATCACATCCGACATAATTATCCATCACTGATCCATTGCCTACGAGATTTTCATATATTGTTCTTCGCTTATTTACTTTTCCGTTGCTACTGTTACAACTACTACAAAAACGCAAAAACATTACTTTTGCCACCGTTACCTTTATTACCATACTACTTTTGCTACTAAATACTTTGCTGCAGATATTAAGTTATCTAGGTGTGGTTTAATTGACAACTCAACTGCTGATACTCAAGAATATTCTTTGGCTCCCCTTGGGTCGAATCAATAAATTTGGGTTGAATACTTTACCCTCGAAAGCTGTTGCGATCCCCTACACTTGAGGGTTATCATGTGACATTAGGGTTTTGGTTGATTTGTGTCTTAAGGTGTTATTCTAGTACGAAATCTATGATAGATTGAACGAAAAGAATAGCTTCATGTTATTTTACTATGGACTCTTGAATAGATCGAGCAGAAAGGATAACTTTGAGGTGGTTTCGTACCCTACCATAATCTCTTTGTTTGTTCTCCGCTATTAGTGACTTTGGAGTGACTCTTTGTTGCATGTTGAGGGGTAGTTATATGATCCAGTTATGTTATTATTGTTGAGAGAACTTGCACTAGTGAAAGTATGAACCCTAGGCCTTGTTTCCTAGCATTGCAATACCGTTTATGCTCACTTTTATCATTAGTTACCTTGCTGTTTTTATATTTACAGATTACAAAAACCTATATCTACCATCCATATTGCACATGTATCACCATCTCTTCGTCGAACTAGTGCACCTATACAATTTACCAATGTATTGGGTGTGTTGGGGACACAAGAGACTCTTTGTTATTTGGTTGCAGGGTTGCTTGAGAGAGACCATCTTCATCCTACACCTCCAACGGATTGATAAACCTTAGGTCATCCACTTGAGGGAAATTTGCTACTGTCCTTCAAACCTCTGCACTTGGAGGCCCAACAGCGTCTACAAGAAGAAGGTTGTGTAGTAGACATCAAGCTCTTTTCTGGAGCCGTTGCCGGAGAGGTGAGTGCTTGAAGGTATATCTTTAGATCTTGCAATCGAATCTTTTTGTTTCTTGTTTTATCACCAGTTTAGTCTATAAAAGAAAACTACGAAAAAATGGAATTGAGTTTGCCTCATACGCTTCATCTTTTTAATATCTTTCGTAAGTATGATGAAAAGGAAAATTGTGCTCAAGTGCTAGAAGAAGAAGTCTATAAAATGTTTGGTATTAAATCTTTGAATGATGAGCATGATTGCAATGTTGTTAGTATGAACTCTTTGAATATCCATAGTACTAATGATGATTGCACTAGTTATGATGAAAATGTCTCCTATAAGCATGTCGATTTTTGTGGAGTGCATTGGGTTTGCAAGTACACACCAAATAGGGAAGATAGATATTGCAAGAGGCATAAGCATTTAGAAACTAAATTGTTGCAAGAAAGTCTTGATGTTTGTGCTGAAAGATTCAATATTTTTCGTCATCCTTGTGAACTTTGCAATGAACATGGTCATTTAAATCTCCTATGCAAATTGTTTCATGATCGAATTGTGTCCAAAAATCATGATAACTTGATTACCCTTGAGCATCATAAAGAGCTTAATCTTCTTTTGGGGTATGAAGTAATGAAACGTATAACTGAGGGTATTCCAAAATTTAATCTTGATAGATTTCTTGATTTTGATCTAGAGAAGATTTATTTTTATTGTGCGGTGAATTGCATTGAAAATCCTTATATTGCCAATTACCTAAAGAAAAGAAAGCAAATAGAAGATGAAGAGAATACTAATGAAAGGGATGAGACTTCCCAATAACCTCCTATTATTTCTTATGATGAATCAGGTAATGAGGAGGAGCTTTCTATTCAACAAATCTCATCAATAAGGAGCTCAGAGAAGAAGGTTGAACCCACACATAATGTGAAGAAGAAGAAAAAAGACAGAGCAACAAAGGTAGAAAGGTATGTCTCCAAATGATGTTGCTCCAACTACTCATTGTGATGATGATAATTGCCATACTATTGGTGCTATCCATACTATTAATGATGAGAGTGATTATGCTTATGATATGAAAAGGCCCAAGCTTGGAGAAGCTATGTTTGATGAGGACGAAATATTTGAGAATATATTTGCTCAAATTAATGTTTGTCCCAAGCATGGGGATGCTACGTTTAATGAAGATGATATTTTTAGCCTCCCAAGTTTTGATATTCCAAGTTGTTATGATGATAGCATGCCTCTTACCTATGATGATTATAATTATGAAAGTGGATTTGGAGAGGTCATGACTTTATTTAGTGATGAGTCCACTATCTTGGAAGAGATTTCAATTGATTATGATGAGAACAAAATTGCTACTTATGATGATTATTGTGATGAAACTTATGCTATAAAAAGTAGTGATGATTATATTCATAAAACTTGTCATGTTTATGATTACCCTTTTTCCAAACATTACTCTTTTAATGTGGAAACAATTTATAGTATTCGAGTCTCTTATGATACTCCCACTATTCCGAATAAGAAGAATTTTGCTTATGTGGAGAGTAGTAAATTTTCTATGCTTGTAGATCATGAAAAGAATGCTTTAGGTGCTGGTTATATTGTTGAATTCATTCATTATGCTACTGAAATTTATTATGAGGAAGGAACATATGCTTGTAGGAATTGCAATAATGTCAAGTTTCCTCTCTATGTGTTGAAAATCTTAAAGCTATCCTTGTTCTGCCTTCCTATGCTAGTTGATTGTTCCCATAAGTTGTTTGCTCACAAAATCCCTATCCATAGGAAGTGGGTTAGGCTTAAATGTGCTAGTCATATGCTTCATGATGCTCCCGTTACGTTTCAATTCTTATCTTTTATGTGAGCATCATTGTCATCATCATGCCTAGCTAAAAAGGCATTAAAGAAAAGCGCTTGTTGGGAGATAACCCAATATTTACCCTTACTGTTTTGTGTGTTCACATGATTATTCTACTGTAGTAATCATGTTTTATAGTTTTTGTTTCAATAAAGTGCCAAGTAAGACCTTTAGGATAGCTTACGGTGATAGTTGTGTTGATCCTGCTGAAAATCAAAAACTTTGCACCTAGTAAATTAGTTTTTATAATTCACAGAAACATGATTTTGATCTGATTATTTTTGATATGGATTGATACACAAATTTCTCAGGTTTCCTAATTTGGTAGGATTTTTGGAGTTACAGAAGTATTCGAATGGTACAGATTACTACAGACTATTCTGTTTTTGACAGATTCTGTTTTCTATGTGTTGTTTGCTTATTTTGATGAATCTATGAGTAGTATCGGAGGGTATGAACCATAGAGAAGTTGGAATACAGTATATATTACATCAATATGAATTTGGAATGAGTTCACAACAGTACCTAAGTGGTGATTTATTTTCTTATACTAACAGAGCTTACGAGTTTTCTGTTGAGTTTTGTGTTGTGAAGTTTTCAAGTTTTGGGTGAAGATTCGATGGACTATGGAATAAGGAGTGACAAGAGCCTAAGTTTGGGGATGCCCAAGGCACCCCAAGGTAATATTCAAGGACAATCAAGAGCCTAATCTTGGGGATGCCCCGGAAGGCATCCCCTCTTTCGTCTTCGTCTATCGGTAACTTTACTTGGAGCTATATTTTTATTCACCACATGATATGTGTTTTGCTTGGAGCGTCATTTTATTTTGTTTTGTTTTGCTTGCTGTTTGAATAAAATACCAGAGTCTTAAATTCTTAAATGTTAGAGAGTCTTCACATAGTTTCATAATTGTTCGACTACTCATTGATCTTCACTTATATCTTTCGGAGCAGTTTGTCATTTGCTCTAGTGCTTTACTTATATCTATTTAGAGCATGGCGGTGGTTTGATTTTGTAGAAATAATTGATCTCTCATGCTTCACTTATATTATTTTGAGAGTCTTTTAGAACAGCATGGTATTTGCTATGGTTATAAAATTGGTCCTAGAATGATGGGCATCCAAGTTGGGTATAATAAAAACTATCATAGAAAGTGAATTGGATGCTATGATCAATTTGATGCTTGATAATTGTTTTGAGATATGAGGATGGTGATATTATAGTCATGCTAGTGGAGTAATTGTGAATTTGAGGAATACTTGTGTTGAAGTTTGTGATTCCCGTAGCATGCACGTATGGTGAACTGCTTTGTGATGAAGTTGGAGCATGATTTATTTATTGATTGTCTTCCTTATGAGTGGCGGTCGGGGACGAGCGATGGTCTTTTCCTACCAATCTATCCCCTTAGGAGAATGCGTGTATTACTTTGTTTCAATGACTTGTAGATTTTTGCAATAAGTATATGAGTTCTTTATGACTAATGTTGAGCCCATGGATTATAAGCACTCTCACCCTTCCACCATTGCTAGCCTCTCTTGTGCCGCGCAACTTTCGCCGGTACCATACACCCACCATATACCTTCCTCAAAACAGCCACCATACCTATTATGGCATTTCCATAGCCATTCCGAGATATATTGCCATGCAACTTTCCACTGTTCCATTTATTATGACACGCATCATCATTGTCATATTGCTCTTGCATGATCATGTAGTTGACATCGTATTTGTGGCAAATCCACCTTCATAATTCTTCCATACATGTCACTCTTGATTCATTGCATATCCTGGTACACGTCGGAGGCATTCATATAGAGTCATATCTTGTTCTAAGTATCGAGCTGTAATCTTGAGTTGTAAGTAGTGTGATGATCTTCATTATTAGAGCATTGTCCCAGTCAGGAAAGGATGATGGAGACTATGATTCCCCCACAAGTCGGGATGAGACTTCGAACTTTATAAAAAAGAGAGAAAGGCCAAATAAAAAAAGAGAGAAAGGCCAAATAAAAAATGAGAGAAAAAGGGAGAAGGGACAATTCTACTATCCTTTTTACCACACTTGTGCTTCAAAGTAGCACCATGATCTTCATGATAGAGAGTCTCCTATGTTGTCACTTTCATATACTAGTGGGAATTTTTCATTATAGAACTTGGATTGTATATTCCAATGATGGGCTTCCTCAAATTGCCCTAGGTCTTCGTGAGCAAGCGAGTTGGATGCACACCCACTTAGTTTCTTTTGTTGAGCTTTCATACACTTATAGCTCTAGTGCATCCGTTGCATGGCAATCCCTACTCACTCACATTGATATCTATTAATGGGCATCTCCATAGCCCGTTGATATGCCTAGTTGATGTGAGACTATCTTCTCCCTTTTTGTCTTATCCGCAACCACCATTCCATTCCCCATATAGTGCTATGTTCATGGCTCACGCTATGTATTGTGTGAAAGTTGAAAAAGTTTGAGAATACTAAAGTATGAAACAATTGCTTGGCTTGTCATCGGGGTTGTGCATGATTAAATACTTTGTGTGGTGAAGATAGAGCAATAGCCAGACTATATGATTTTGTAGGGATAACTTTCTTTAGCCATGCTATTTTGAGAAGACATGATTGCTTAGTTAGTATGCTTGAAGTATTGCTATTTCTTATGCCAATATGAACTTTTATTTTGAATCATTTGGATCTGAATATTCATGACACAATGAAGAAAATTACATTGAGAATTGGCTAGGTAGCATTCCACATCAAAAATTCTGTTTTTATCATTTACCTACTCAAGGACGAGCAGGAATTAAGCTTGGGGATGCTTGATACGTCTCCAATGTATCTATAATTTTGATTGTTCCATGATATTATATTACCCGTTTTGGATGTTTATGGGCTTCATTTTACACTTTTATATCATTTTTTGGGACTAACCTACTAATCGGAGGCCCAACGCAAATTGTTGTTTTCTTGCCTATTTCAGTGTTTCGAAGAAAAGGAATATCAAACGGAGTCCAAACGGAATGAAACCTTCGGGAAAGTTATTTTTGGGATGGAAGCAATCCAGGGGACTTGGAGTGCACATAAGGGAAGATTCGAGGTGGCCACAAGGCATGGAGGCGCGCCCTCCCCCCTGGGCGCGCCCCCACCCTCGTGGGCCCCTCGAGGCTCCCTTGGCCGACTTCTTTTGCCTATATAAATCCATATACCCTAAAAACTTCGGAGAACACAATAGATCGGGAGTTTCGCCGCCGCAAGCCTCTGTAGCCACCAAAAACCAATCGGGACCCTGTTCCGGCACCTTGCCGGAGGGGGGATCCCTCACCGGTGGCCATCTTCATCATCCCGGCGCTCTCCATGACGAGGAAGGAGTAGTTCACCCTTGGGGCTAAGGATACGTACCAGTAGCTATGTGTTTGATCTCTCTCTCTCTCTCTCTCTCTCTCTCTCTCTCTCTCTCTCGTGTTCTTGATTCAGCATGATCTTGATGTATCAGGAGCTTTGCTATTATAGTTGGATCTTATGATGTTTCTCCCCCTCTACTCTCTTGTAATGGATTGAGTTTTCCCTTTGAAGTTATCTTATCGGATTGAGTCTTTAAGGAATTGAGAACACTTGATGTATGTCTTGCCGTGCTTATCTGTAGTGACAATGGGATATTCACGTGATCTACTTGATGTATGTTTTGGTGATCAACTTGCGGGTTCAATGAACCTATGCATAGGGGTTGGCACACGTTTTCGTCTTGACTCTTCGGTAGAAACTTGTAACGCCCTCGATGCGGCTATATCTCCCACGTGTCGAAGCACGACTTAGAGGCATAACCGCATTGAAAGCAATGTCGCAAGTGAGGTAAGCTTCACACAACCCATGTATTACATAAGGGAAAGAGATACATAGTTGGCTTACAGTCACCACTTCACACAATACATAAATAAACATCCATCATTCAGTTTATACTCAAGGTCCGACTACGGAACCAAAATAAAAGAAGACTACCCCAAATGCAACACAGATCCCCGATCGTCCCAACTGGGCTCCACTACTGATCGTCTGGAAATGAAACATAGTAACGACCAAGGACCTCATCAAATTCCCACTTCAGCTCAGTTGCGCCCTCTGCGCTGGTATCATTGGTACCTGCATCTGTTTTGGTAGAATCTGTGAGCCACGGGGACTCAGCAATCTCACACCCGCGAGATCAAGACTATTTAAGCTTAAGGGAAAGCTGGTGTAATGAGGTGGAGCTGCAGCAAGCGACTAGCATATATGGTGGCTACATCGCAAAAGAGAGCGAGAAGAGAAGCAAGGCACGGTCGTGAAGCTAGTAGCGATCAAGAAGTGATCCTGAAACTACTTACGTCAAACATAACTCCAACACCGTGTTCACTTCCCGGACTCCGCCGAGAAGGGACCATCACGGTTACACATGCGGTTGACGTATTTTAATTAAGGACAACTTCGGGTTTTCTACAACCGGACATTAACAAATTCCCATATGCCTCATAACCGCGGGCACGACTTTCGAAAGATAATACCCTGCAGGGGTGTCCCAACTTAGCCCATCACAAGCTCTCACGGTCAACGAAGGAATAAACCTTCTCCCGGGAAGACCCGATCAGTCTTGGAATCCCGGTTCGCATGACATTTCGACAATGGTAAAACAAGACCAGCAAGACCACCCGACTATGCCGACAAATCCCGATAGGAGCTGCACATATCTCGTTCTCAGGGCACACCGGATAAGCGAAGCGTACAGGTACCAACGTGACCCAAGTTGCCAAGGGACGGTCCCGCACGGTGCTCTAGTTTGGACCAACACTCAGAGGAGCACTGGCCCGGGGGGGGTAAATAAAGATGACCCTCGGGCTCGCGAAAACCCAAGGGAAAAAGGCTTAGGTGGCAAATGGTAAAACCAAGGTTGGGCCTTGCTGGAGGAGTTTTATTCAAAGCGAACTGTCACGGGGGTCCCATAAATCACCCAACCGCGTAAGGAACGCAAAATCAAGGAACATAACACCGGTATGACGGAAACTAGGGTGGCAAGAGTGGAACAAAACACCAGGCATAAGGCCGAGCCTTCCACCCTTTACCAAGTATATAGATGCATTAATTAAAACAATAGATATTGTGATATCCCAAAAATCCATGTTCCGAACCAGGAACAAACTTCATCTTCACCTGCAACTAGCAACGCTATAAGAGGGGCTGAGCAAAGCGGTAACATAGCCAATCAACGGTTTGCTAGGACATGGTTGGTTAGAGGTTTGACATGGCAATATGGGTGGCATGATATAGCAAGTGGTAGGTAACGTAGCATAGGCATAGCAAAAGAGCGAGCATCTAGCAAGCAAAGATAGAAGTGATTTCGAAGGTATGGTCATCTTGGCTGCAAGGTTCTCAGAGTTGTCGAAGGCTTGATCCTCGTAGGCGTTCTCAACAGGTTCCTCGTTCACGTACTCGTCTCCCGGCTCTACCCAAAGCAAGAACACAAGCAACGGAACCACAATCAAACAAGGAGCAATGCACAAGCAATATGATGCAATACATGACATGCTATGCGAGATGTGATATGCAATGCATATGTGTGCTCCGGAAGGAAAATGATGAACCGGGCATCAACTTGGCAAATCAAGTATGCCGCTGGAAAGATGAGATGATTTCGGTTGAAATCGATATAAAGATCACCGGAATCGGATGCACGGTTTGCAAATGACAAGCAAAACAAGAATGACGCGAATCTGCGTTTAACAGCACGATGCTACTTAGCATGCAACAAGAAACTATGCTACAGCACCCCAACATAAAAACAAAGCATATGACAGTGATCTACAGGAGATGCTTAACAAAAGAGGAACAATGAGCTACGGCTAAATCACATCATAACAGGCTCAAACAAGCATGGTGAAAGTGCAAAAAATATCAGGTTCACAGACTTAGTGAAAATACTAGTATGCCAGAAATTAACATCAGGAAGGCATGTTTAGAGCAAGCAAACAACATGCTACAGGAACTTATAATAGCAAAACAAGGCATGGCATGATTCTACTCAAAGCATAGATCAAAAGTCCCTTACTGACCATAAGCCAAAAAGGACCATAAGAAATGATTTCACCCATGTAAACATTGCAAGTTTCATTACAGATCTCAGACTTAGCAGAAAAACTGGACATGGCAAAAACAGATAACAAGTAGGCATGTTCGTGAGCTCGATGCACTCACTACAGAGCATCTCATGATAAAATAAGCATACACCCATCAAGAAGACATGGCATAGAAGCTATACATGGCAAGAACAACATCATAGCATACACGGATCAACTACAACAACCTTGTGAAAATTGAATCTCATGTAAACAATCTGTCAGAAAACATTTTGAAGCAAAAGTAGAGCACGAAAATGACATGCTAGATTACTCCATAAATGCCAACAAAGGCATGGATGGATAGAGCACATCCATATGTTCAAAACACCCTTACTGATCATGCTCAAAAAGGGCATAGATCTCTCTGTAACAACATGAACACATGGCATAAAATAACAGCAGGACATGACTTAGTGAAAACACTAAGTTCCTGAAATCAGCAACATTATCAACCCTAGTTTGCATGCTTGTGCTAGTCACCACATAGATCACAAAAATACATGGCATACACCCCTGGAAAGATAGCATGGCATAGATCAAAACATATATATAGCTCAAGTTCATAAGGTGCACACATTAATCATGGCAAAAATGATAAAAGTCCATGTTCTGTTAAGAAACAGCAACTATCATCACATAGCCCTCTTCCAACAGCATTTCCGGCATCAAGATGAGCTCAAATGAAAATGGTGCAATGATATGAAATGATCTACTCTTCGATACGAACAATTTGACATATTATACGCACGAAACGGAGCTATGGATGCAGAGATGTGATGCGATGAAGATGCAACAAATTAACAACAGATTAAGGACTTAGACGAAATTTGGGGTTGGGGAAAAGTCAACCGAGGTGATTTTCAGATCGGATCGGATCCGGCGGCGCGTCTCCCGAGGATCGTCGGTCGGAGCTCGGGCCGGAGGAAGGAGAGGTCGGGGCGGCGGCCGGAGCAGGACCCGGCGGCGGCGGCGCGGCCGGAGGCGGGACCGGGCAGCGGAGACGGGCGCGGTAGTGGGACTCG
>NC_041385.1:65430740-65438023 GCF_002162155.2 Triticum dicoccoides
CGGCGGCGGGCTGGCGACGCGGCCGGAGGAGACCCGCGACGGCGGCGGAGTCCGGCGACAGCGGCGGAGGCGCAGGAGGCGCGGGCGCACGGCGGCGGTGCGCGCGGGCTGGGCGGGCCCCGCCTGGGCCCGGCGGGCCGGCGGAGCGGGGTCGCGGCGAAGCCCACGTGGCAGCTCGCGAGTGGCCGGGCGGCGGAGGGCGGACGCGTCCGGTCCGATCCGGACGTGTCCGGCGGCGCGGAGGGGGAATTTCGCTAGGGTTTGCCCGGATTTGGAGAGGGAGATGCATATTTATAGGTAGAGGGAGCTAGGAGACTCCAAATGGGGTGTGGTTTTCGCCCACACGATCGTGATCGAACGACCGAGAGCATGGAGGTGACTTAGATGGGTTATTGGGCTGTTTTGGAGGGGTGTTGGGCTGCAACTTAAAAGAGGCCTTTGCGAGAGTGCGGTTAACCGTTGGAGTACCAAACAAGCTCCAAATGACCCGAAACTTGACAGGTGGTCTACCGGTGCTATACCAGGGCCAGTTGGCAAGCCTCGGTCCATTCCGAGAATGTTCAACACCCACTCGTGACAAAGAGACAAGAGGGGTGCGCCGGTGCATGTGGGAGCGTCGGAATGCAAAACGGACAACGGGGAAAATGCTCGAATGCATGAGACGAACACGTATGCGAATGAGATGCACATGATGAAAGGATATGAGATGCATGACATGAACAAAATGCAAAACAAAAGACAAAACCCAACCACGGAGAGAATATCATATCACAATGCTGAAAATGGCAAGAGTTGGAGTTACAAATATGGAAAGTTACATCCGGGGTGTTACAACACTCCACCACTACAAGAGGATCTCGTCCCGAGATCTAGGACTGAAAGAA
This sequence comes from Triticum dicoccoides, assembly GCF_002162155.2. Lineage (NCBI taxonomy): Eukaryota > Viridiplantae > Streptophyta > Magnoliopsida > Poales > Poaceae > Triticum > Triticum dicoccoides. Next base: position 65,431,625 of record NC_041385.1, read on the forward strand.
CTCCGGATATTCGGAACGGAGGTGATCCTCGCGCTCCCAGGTGGCTTCTCGGTCGGAATGGTGTGACCACTTCACTTTCAGGAATTTGATTGACTTGTTGCGAGTCTTGCGCTCGATTTCTTCAAGAATAGCAACGGGGTGCTCATGATAAGAGAGATCTTCTTGGAGGTCAATTTCTTCATAGTTGATAGTGCGCTCAGGAATCTTGAAGCACTTGCGAAGCTGTGACACGTGAAACACATCATGCACATTTGCAAAGTTGGATGGAAGCTCAAGTTGATAGGCGAGATCGCCTCTTTTGCCAATGATCTTGAAAAGACCCACGTATCTAGGGGCAAGCTTCCCTTTGATACCGAAGCAACGAGTGCCTTTCATTGGAGAGACGCGGAGGTAGACATGGTCTCCGATTTCAAAAGCCACATCACAGTGCTTGTCATCATAATAGCCCTTCTGGCGCGATTGCGCGGCTTTGAGATTCTCACGAATGACTTTGCACATTTCTTCGGCTTCTGTTATCAAGTCGTTGCCAAGAAGTTGGCGTTCACCTGTCTCGGACCAATTGAGAGGAGTACGGCACTTTCTGCCATAGAGAATTTCGAATGGGGCCTTGCCCAAACTCGCTTGGAAGCTGTTGTTGTAGGAGAACTCGGCATATGGAAGACAATCTTCCCACTTCATACCGAAAGAGATGACACAAGCCCTGAGCATATCTTCAAGGATTTGATTGACTCGCTCGACTTAGCCACTTGTTTGAGGACGGAAAGCTGTGCTGAAACGAATGTTGGTGCCCATGGCCTTCTGAAAGGAGTCCTAGAACTTAGAAGTGAAGATGCTTCCACGGTCTGAAGAGATCAATTGCGGAATACCGTGCAAGGAGACAATTCTGGAGGTGTATAGCTCTGCCAGCTGAGCTGCTGTGATAGATTCTTTGATAGGAAGAAAATGAGCCACTTTAGTAAGCTTGTCAATGACAACGAAGATAGCATCATTTCCACGCTTGGACTTAGGAAAACCAGTCACGAAGTCCATCTCGATATGATCAAACTTCCATTCCGGAATAGCAAGAGGTTGGAGGAGACCAGCTGGTCTTTGGTGTTCTGCTTTCACCCTTCTGCAGACATCACATTCATTCACGAATAGAGCAATTTCTCGCTTCATTCGAGTCCACCAATACGACTGCCTGAGGTCATGGTACATCTTCGTACTTCCAGGATGAATGGATAGGAGGGAATTGTGTGCCTCATTCATGATGAATTTTCTCAGATCGCTTTTAGGAACCACAATACGATCCTCAGAGAAAAGAGTGTCTTTGTCATCCAAGCGATAGCACTTGTATTTGGAAATGCCCTTGTCAATACCACGTTTCACCTTCTTCACCATGGTATCCAGGAGTTGTGCCTCACGAATTCGATCTTCCAAAGTAGGAGATACTATGAGGTTGGCAAGAAAGCCTTGAGGAACAACTTGAAGATTCAGCTTGTGGAAAGCTTCACAAAGATCCGGTTGAAAAGGCTTGAGAATTAAGCTGTTGCAATAAGCCTTTCTGCTCAAAGCATCTGCAATCACATTCGCCTTGCCAGGAGTATATTCAATACTTGGATTGTACTCTTGAATCATTTTGACCCATCGAGTTTGCCTGAGGTTGAGGTTTGGTTGAGTGAAGATATACTTGAGACTCTTATGATCGGTGAAAATGTCCACTTTCCTTCCCAACAAGAGATGTCTCCATGTTATCAATGCATGGACAACTGCCGCCAACTCGAGATCGTGAGTGGGGTAGTTCTTTTCATTGGGCTTCAACTGACGAGAGGTATAGGCCACAACTTTCTTCTCTTGCATTAACACAGCACCGAGACCTTGAAGAGAAGCATCACAGAAAACTTTGAATGGTTTGGATTCATCAGGAGGAGTCAAGACAGGAGCTGTGACTAGCTTCTCTTTCAGGGTATTGAAAGCGACATCACACTCAGGCATCCAGACATACTTGACATGCTTCTGGAGGAGGTTGGAAAGAGGCTTTGCAATCTTAGAGAAGTTCTCAACGAATCTTCGGCAATAGCTTGCAAGCTCGAGAAAACTGCGGAGCTGCTTGACATTCTGAGGAGGTTCCCAATTCACAATTGAAGACACCTTCTCGGGATTAACAGCGATGCCCTTCGCTGAGATGATGTGACCAAGATAAAGAACTTCATCAAGCCAGAACTCACATTTGGAAAACTTCGCATAGAATTGATGCTCTCTGAGCTTGTCGAGCACCAATCGCAAATGTTTGGCATGATCCTGCTTGTTCTTGGAGAAGACCAAAATATCATCGAGATACACCAAGACAAAATCATTGGTGTAGGGGTTGAAGATAAAGTTCATCATTCAAGAGAATGTTGGAGGAGCATTGACAAGGCCGAAAGACATGACAGTATATTCATAAGAACCATAGCTTGTTCTGAATGTTGTCTTGGGGATATCTTGCTCACGAATGCGAATCTGATGATAACCCATACGAAGGTCAAGCTTGGAGAATACTTTAGCACCTTTGAGTTGCTCGAAGAGCTCATTGATGTTGGGAAGTGGATACTTGTTCTTGATTGTCTTCTTGTTCAATGGACGGTAATCGTCGCAAAGTCGGTCCGTGCCATCCTTCTTCTAGACAAAAAGAACTCCACATCCCCATGGAGATGAACTCGGTCTGATCAAACCCAGACGCTCTTGTTCATCAAGCTGCTTATTCAATTCCTTCAGTTCTTCAGGTCCAAGCTTGTAAGGACGCTTGCAAACGGGTTCAGTGCCGGGCTCAAGATCGATAACGAATTCGACTGGCCGATGAGGAGGCATACCCGGAAGCTCTTCTGGAAAGACATCTTGGTACTCACAAACGACAGGAATCTGAGAGATAGCATCCAACTCGCCCTTCTCATTGAGAGAAAACAACCGAATGGTTTCATCACGAGCGGCATAGATGATAACATCCTCAGAAGGGTGTGTCAATTGAATTTCCCTGGCAGCACAATCAAGTTGAGCTTTGTGCTGAGAAAGCCAGTCCATCCCGAGAATTAAATCAATATTCGAGTCCCCAAGAACAAATGGTTTAGATAGAAACTTATAGTCGCCCATCTTGATAGAGACATCATGAACTAATGAGTTGGCTCTCATTGACTTCCCCGGAGAAACAACACCCAAAGGTTTATCCAAGTAAGACCAAGTAAAATCATTCTTTGCGAAGAACGATCTTGACATGAAACAATGTGATGCACCAGTATCAAAAAGAACTTTTGCAGGAATATCATTAACAGCAAGATTACCCATGATCACCTCTGAAGAATCCTCTGCCTGAGCTGCATTCATCATGTTGACCTTTGCAGACTTGGGACTATGCTTTACCACTGCATTGCTTGAAGACCTCACAGGAGGAGGAGGAGGAAGGCGCTTTTGGTTGAAGCATTTGTTCGCATAGTGACCCTTCTGCTGACACTTGTTGCAGGTCACCCCTGAGAGCGGACGGTGATAAGGAGCATTTGACCTTGGAGCTTGAGGCTGAGACTTGTTCTGATAGACTGGGTTGGGTGGGTGGGAAGATCCACGACCACCTGAGTTCTTCTGCTGATAAGGCTGACGGAACGGAGGAGGAGGAAGGTAGAACTTTTGCTGCTTAGCTGCCACTTGAGAGGAAGAAGACTGAACTGCATCCCTGATTCTCTTCTTTGAAGCCTCACACTTGAGCTGAGCACCTTCTTGCTTGAGGGCCATATTGTAGAATTGATCAAACTGAGTAGGCTCAACAAGAATGAGAGCTAGCTGCAGATCCTCTCTAAGCCACCTCTGAATTGGTAGATCATACTCTTCTCATCAGGAACGTCTTGTTTAGCGAAGCGAGCACGTTTCTGAAACTGCATGTTGTATTCGTACACTGACATGTTGCCTTGCTAGAGATTGCGGAACTCCTCACGCTTGCTCTCAACAACACTGGTAGGAATGTGGTGAGCTTTAAAGTCCCGACAGAAATCAGTCCAAGTAATCACTCGACCTCCTCTGGAATCCTTGTATTGCTGGAACCAATCAGCTGCCTGATCCTTGAGCTGAAAAGACGCGAACTTGACGTAGTCCTCAGGTCTGACATTGCTGCATTCGAAATGCTTGTTGATATCCACGAGCCAATTGTCGGTGTCTGTGGCCTCGGCACAGTAGCTGAAAGACATTGGCTGATGTGCAAGGAATTGGTTGAGGGTAGGAAACTGAGGCTGATGGTAGAACTGCCCTTGACCTTGATTCCCTTGGTTGCCTTGGCCTTGGTTACGCTCTTGCATCAGCTGAATCAACAACTGAGCGTTGGCGTTAGTGGTTGCCATCAAAGTTTGCCATGCCTCCGGAGGCGGAGGTGGAGGTGGAGGGTTCGCCTGACTCCCATCACTGCGTTCCGGATTCTGACGCGTTGGCGGAGCCATCCTGAAGAGGGTGACATCCCTTAGCATCTTGATAGACAGATAGACAAGTTGAATCAACGGATAGAAATTGCAACATATAGTCTTCACAATAAACATTCGAACAGGGATGAACGAATGAATTCCAAAGTAAACATCACGTCCATTAAGGTGAGAAGCCACTTGATAAGAGATTGATGAATGAAAATAAAAACAAGGTATGAATGGAACATATAAATGGTAAGGATTACCCAATCACAAACCAAATATCTGCGGGAAGAAGTGCTAGAGCTACTTGAATTCCACCTATAAACTCCCGAAACTTTCCGGTTATGCAATCAGGTGTTGGGGATACAGGGGAAGCAATATATCTCACCCAAACTTACAATCCCTACATCCAGCTGTATCCATCCGTCAACACATAACCAAGAAACCTTCGGAAATCGTGTACCTCGACCTTCGAAAAGCATCCGTTATGCGAGTCATGGCAATGCTCCCGTACTCACCTCAGTACCGGGTTATCGGGGTTATCTCACCAACGAACTGCATAAAAGAGATTTTCGATGTCGGCGTACTAAACTCAGGTATTCCAGAACTGCAACGATAAAATTATGACGACAACACCTCAGAGCTCAACTCCCCAGGACACTTCCAATAAACCCCTGACAGGAGGCACCAAGACAATGTTCTCACCATAAAACCATCGGAACGATTCCAAGATACCCGCGTGATCCTAAAATATTTTTTAGTGAAATTTGATAAGAGAAGAGTCAAAACTCTACGTCAGGAGACCTCACCAGAGCGACGAAGGGACTGAGGAGTAAAAAGAAATCCTAACTCTCCGATATATATAATCCTAAATGACTCAAAATATTTTTCTAGACACAACTCGGCCGCTAAAAACGATCAAGCAGTGGGGCTCCTAAGGTCGGGGAAGGCTCTGATTACTAACTTGTAACGCCCTCGATGCGGCTATATCTCCCACGTGTCGAAGCACGACTTAGAGGCATAACCGCATTGAAAGCAATGTCGCAAGTGAGGTAATCTTCACACAACCCATGTATTACATAAGGGAAAGAGATACATAGTTGGCTTACAGTCGCCACTTCACACAATACATAAATAAACATCCATCATTCAGTTTACACTCAAGGTCCGACTACGGAACCAAAATAAAAGAAGACTACCCCAAATGCAACACAGATCCCCGATCGTCCCAACTGGGCTCCACTACTGATCGTCTGGAAATGAAACATAGTAACGACCAAGGGCCTCATCAAATTCCCACTTCAGCTCAGTTGCGCCCTCTGCGTTGGTATCATCGGTACCTGCATCTGTTTTGGTAGAATCTGTGAGCCACGGGGACTCAGCAATCTCACACCCGCGAGATCAAGACTATTTAAGCTTAAGGGAAAGCTGGTGTAATGAGGTGGAGCTGCAGCAAGCGACTAGCATATATGGTGGCTACATCGCAAAAGAGAGCGAGAAGAGAAGCAAGGCACGGTCGTGAAGCTAGTAGCGATCAAGAAGTGATCCTGAAACTACTTACGTCAAACATAACTCCAACACCGTGTTCACTTCCCGGACTCCGCCGAGAAGGGACCATCACGGTTACACACGCGGTTGATGTATTTTAATTAAGGACAACTTCGGGTTTTCTACAACCGGACATTAACAAATTCCCATCTGCCTCATAACCGCGGGCACGGCTTTCGAAAGATAATACCCTGCAGGGGTGTCCCAACTTAGCCCATCACAAGCTCTCAAGGTCAACGAAGGAATAAACCTTCTCCCGGGAAGACCCGATCAGTCTCGGAATCCCGGTTCGCATGACATTTCGACAATGGTAAAACAAGACCAGCAAGACCACCCGACTGTGCCGACAAATCCCGATAGGAGCTGCACATATCTCGTTCTCAGGGCACACCGGATAAGCGAAGCATACAGGTACCAACGTGACCCAAGTTGCCAAGGGACGGTCCCGCAC
>NC_041385.1:65438256-65440547 GCF_002162155.2 Triticum dicoccoides
GATGACCCTCGGGCTCGCGAAAACCCAAGGGAAAAAGGCTTAGGTGGCAAATGGTAAAACCAAGGTTGGGCCTTGCTGGAGGAGTTTTATTCAAAGCGAACTGTCAGGGGGTCCCATAAATCACCCAACCGCGTAAGGAACGCAAAATCAAGGAACATAACACCGGTATGACGGAAACTAGGGTGGCAAGAGTGGAACAAAACACCAGGCATAAGGCCGAGCCTTCCACCCTTTACCAAGTATATAGATGCATTAATTAAAACAATAGATATTGTGATATCCCAAAAATCCATGTTCCGAACCAGGAACAAACTTCATCTTCACCTGCAACTAGCAACGCTATAAGAGGGGCTGAGCAAAGCGGTAACATAGCCAATCAACGGTTTGCTAGGACATGGATGGTTAGAGGTTTGACATGGCAATATGGGTGGCATGATATAGCAAGTGGTAGGTAACGTAGCATAGGCATAGCAAAAGAGCGAGCATCTAGCAAGCAAAGATAGAAGTGATTTCAAAGGTATGGTCATCTTGCCTGCAATATTCTCAGAGTTGTCGAAGGCTTGATCCTCGTAGGCGTTCTCAACAGGTTCCTCGTTCACGTACTCGTCTCCCGGCTCTACCCAAAGCAAGAACACAAGCAACGGAACCACAATCAAACAAGGAGCAATGCACAAGCAATATGATGCAATACATGACATGATATGCGAGATGTGATATGCAATGCATATGTGTGCTCCGGAAGGAAAATGATGAATCGGGCATCAACTTGGCAAACCAAGTATGCCGCTGGAAAGATGAGATGATTTCGGTTGAAATCGATATAAAGACCACCGGAATCGGATGCACGGTTTGCAAATGACAAGCAAAACAAGAATGACGCGAATCTGCATTTAACAGCACGATGCTACTTAGCATGCAACAAGAAACTATGCTACAGCACCCCAACATAAAAACAAAGCATATGACAGTGATCTACAGGAGATGCTTAACAAAAGAGGAACACTGAGCTACGGCTAAATCACATCATAACAGGCTCAAACAAGCATGGTGAAAGTGCACAAAATATCAGGTTCACAGACTTAGTGAAAATACTAGTATGCCAGAAATTAACATCAGGAAGGCATGTTTAGAGCAAGCAAACAACATGCTACAGGAACTTATAATAGCAAAACAAGGCATGGAATGATTCTACTCAAAGCATAGATCAAAAGTCCCTTACTGACCATAAGCCAAAAAGGACCATAAGAAATAATTTCACCCATGTAAACATTGCAAGTTTCATTACAGATCTCAGACTTAGCAGAAAAACTGGACATGGCAAAAACAGATAACAAGTAGGCATGTTCATGAGCTTGATGCACTCACTACAGAGCATCTCATGATAAAATAAGCATACACCCATCAAGAAGACATGGCATAGAAGCTATAAATGGCAAGAACAACATCATAGCATACACGGATCAACTACAACAACCTTGTGAAAATTGAATCTCATGTAAACAATCTGCCAGGAAACATTTTGAAGCAAAAGTAGAACACGAAAATGACATGCTAGACTACTCCATAAATGCCAACAAAGGCATGGATGGATAGAGCACATTCATATGTTCAAAACACCCTTACTGATCATGCTCAAAAAGGGCATAGATCTCTCTGTAACAACATGAACACATGGCATGAAAATAACAGCAGGACATGACAGTGAAAACACTAAGTTCCTGAAATCAGCAACATTATCATCCCTAGTTTGCATGTTTGTGCTAGTCACCACATAGATCACAAAAATACATGGCATACACCCCTGGAAAGATAGCATGGCATAGATCAAAACATATATATAGCTCAAGTTCATAAGGTGCACACATTAATCATGGCAAAAATGATAAAAGTGCATGTTCTGTTAAGAAACAGCAACTATCATCACATAGCCCTCTTCCAACAGCATTTCGGGCACCAAGATGAGCTCAAATGAAAATGGTGCAATGAGATCAAATGATCTACTCTTCGAGACGAACAATTTGACATATTATACGCACGAAACGGAGCTATGGATGCAGAGATGTGATGCGATGAAGATGCAACAAATTAACAACAGATTAAGGACTTAGACGAAATTTGGGGTCGGGGAAAAGTCAACCGAGGTGATTTTCAGATCGGATCGGATCCGGCGGCGCGTCTCCCGAGGATCGTCGGCCGGAGCTCGGGCCGGAGGGAGGAGAGGTCGGGGCGGCGGCCGGAGCGGGACCCGGCGGCGGCGGCGCGGCCGGAGGCGGGACCGGGCGGCGGAGACG
>NC_041385.1:65440944-65458972 GCF_002162155.2 Triticum dicoccoides
CCCACGTGGCAGCTCGCGAGTGGCCTGGCGGCGGCGGGCGGACGCGTCCGGTCCGATCCGGACGTGTCCGGCGGCGCGAAGGGGGAATTTCGCTAGGGTTTGCCCAGATTTGGTGAGGGAGATGCATATTTATAGGTAGAGGAAGCTAGGAGACTCCAAATGGGGTGCGGTTTTCGCCCACACGATCGTGATCGAACGACCGAGAGCATGGATATGACTTAGATGGGTTATTGGGCTGTTTTGGAGGGGTGTTGGGCTGCAACTTAAAAGAGGGCTTTGCGAGAGTGCGGTAAACCGTTGGAGTACCAAACGAGCTCCAAATGACCCGAAACTTGACAGGTGGTCTACCGGTGCTATACCAGGGCCACTTGGCAAGCCTCGGTCCATTCCGAGAATGTTCAACACCTACTCGCGACAAAGAGACAAGAGGGGTGCGTCGGTGCATGTGGGGGCGTCGGAATGCAAAACGGACAACGGGGAAAATGCTCGAATGCATGAGACGAACACATATGCGAATGAGATGCACATGATGACAGGATATGAGATGCATGACATGAATAAAATGCAAAACAAAAGACAAAACCCAACCACAGAGGGAATATCATATCACAATGCCGAAAATGGCAAGAGTTGGAGTTACAGATATGGAAAGTTACATCCGGGGTGTTACAAAACATTGGGGCACTCTTTGAAGTACTTTGTGTTGGTTGAATAGATGAATCTGAGATTGTGTAACACATATCGTATAATCATGCACACGGATACTTGAGGTGACAATGGAGTATCTAGGTGACATTAGGGTTTTGGTGATTTGTGTCTTTAGGTGTTATTCTAGTACGAACTCTATGATATATTGAATGGAAAGAATAGCTTCATGTTATTTTACTACGGACTCTTGAATAGATCGAGCAGAAAGGATAACTTTGAGGTGGTTTCGTACCCTACCATAATCTCTTCGTTTGTTCTCCGCTATTAGTGACTTTGGAGTGACTCTTTGTTGCATGTTGAGGGGTGGTTATATGATCCAGTTATGTTATTATTGTTGAGAGAACTTGCACTAGTGAAAGTATGAACCCTAGGCCTTGTTTCCTAGCATTGCAGTACCGTTTATGCTCACTTTTATCATTAGTTACCTTGCTGTTTTTATATTTTCAAATTACAAAAACCTATATCTACCATCCATATTGCACATGTATCACCATCTCTTCGCCGAACTAGTGCACCTATACAATTTACCCTTGTATTGGGTGTGTTGGGGACACAAGAGACTCATTGTTATTTGGTTGTAGGGTTGCTTGAGAGAGACCTTCTTCATCCTACGCCTCCCACGGATTGATAAACCTTAGGTCATCCACTTGAGGGAAATTTGCTACTGTCCTACAAACCTCTGCACTTGGAGGCCCAACAACGTCTACAAGAAGAAGGTTGTGTAGTAGACATCAAGCGCATAGACGGCCTCCGGCAAGACGAGGTAAGGGCCTGCAGGTAAATCAAACAAAGAGGGTGCAGTCAATATAATAGTCTCACTGTGTTTCTTATGGAATCTCAAATTGTACAAGAGCATCTTATCATCATTTTTAACAATAAACGCATGTGCTACCATGCTCTTATAATCTAGAAAGGTAGGGGGCAGCAATTTTTCCTCTTTCTCAAAACGCCTAATAGGTATCCTGAAATGTTTAGCAAGGCGTGCAACATAGATACCTCCAAAGATGGGGCCCTTTGTACGGTTTAGGCTTAATCGTTTAGCAATAATAGCGCCCATACTAACAGCGTTATCACGAAATAAAGCATGGAACAAAATAATAATACCAGGAACACTAAGGTTTCCACAGTTTCCATGACCAATTAAGCATCGACTAGCAAATATTGCAAAGTAGCGTAAAACAGGAAAATGTATGCTAGTAATTCTTGCATCGGAAACCTTCCTCATTTCCCCTACAGTAATAGTATCAATAAAACCATCCACATATTTATGATGCGGTTCCTCTAAGCTGCCCTCGAAGGGTATTTTGCAAACTGCACAAAAATCACGTAATGACATCTCCTTTGCCACATCATATAAATGAAATGCTACTGAAGGAGGTGATTTCTTAGGATAATAGTAGAAGTTTTGCACGAAAGTATTGGTGAGTAAGAGACACTGTTCGATCCAGTCGTGGAGGAAGTCGGTGAGGCCCGCATTATCAGCCAAAGAATAAAAGTCATCATAAATCCCGGTTGCTCTCAAGAAATCATCACAAGGCCATTCACACGGCCATACTTCCGCCACACGAGGAAGATTATACTTGGCCTTTTCATTCTCCTTAGTTTGTTTATCCTTAGAGCCTTGGCTAGAAGAGCCCCTCAAGAACAATCTCTTCATCTTTTTCTGAAAATTTCTGAATTTTTTAGTAACTCAAAATAAAAGTGAATCAAACTCAACAAAACTGATAGCAACTACTCCCTCAAGTGCCTAGAGCCTATATCATGCATTAGAATTACTTGGGACCTCATAAATTTGACATGCAAGCTCAAGAACGGGGTCACCTAGGCAGCAAAAAATTGCAATGAATAAAGCACTAGAACAAAAACTAATTGGAGCATTGGAGGAGTCACATACCAAGGAACAATCTCCCAAAGCAGTTTTGTGAATGGAGCTTTGAGCAAGGAGGTCGAAAACGGCAGCAAAGTGAGCTAGAACTCGTGCTTGAGCTGGATGGTGATTTTTTTGGGAGGAAGATGAAGTGTGTGGCTGCAGGAATAAGTGGAGGGGGGCCACCGTGGGCCCACGAGGTAGGTGGGTGCGCCCTGTAGGGGTGGGCGCGCCCTGTAGGGTTTCGGTTCGCCTGAGGCCTCGACCCATGTAGATGGTCCGGAGGTTATCTCTTCTGAGCCCAGTTGTGATGACCGGTTTGAGGATCATAATAAGCCTAAGCGGAAATGGAAATGGAAGGTTTACCCAGTTTCGGCTGTGCGTAGAAGTGCTTGGATCCGTACCTCTAAAAAATTTCATGATGAAATATGAGAGGAATTTTTTGGAATAGCAGAGGTCTTAAAGACTTGGCTAGAAGAAGGTTTCTAGCGGAAGCTTCTATTGAGCACCAGTTGGATTTTATTGCCCTGTCCGAAACTGGAAGGGACAATTTCACCCCCCCCCCCCAATTCCTTAGCACTTTATCAGGGGGTGTCGACTTCGACTGGCATTGCTTACCTCCACGAGGAAGATCCGGCGGGGTCTTACTAGGGGTTAAGTGTGACTCTTTGGAAGTTCGGAGTGTGGTCATGGGAGATTTTGCGGTAAAGTTTCGAGTCAAAACAAAGGCATATGGGTTTGATTGGGCATTGGTGGCGGTATACGATGCCGCGCAACCAGAACTTAAACCAGATATTTTGGCCGATCTTGTCCGTATTTGTGGTAACGAGCAGCTCCCTATCTTAGTTGGGGGTGATTTCAACATTATTCGAAGAAGGGAGGAAAAGAATAATGAGAATTTTGATGGCAGATGGTCGTTTATGTTCAATACCATAATTGAGAGCTTGGATCTTAGAGAGATAGAGCTGTCGGGTAGGAAATTCACTTGGGCTAACTCGTTACCAAACCCGACGTTTGAGAAGCTAGACCGTGTCCTAGCTAGCGTTGAGTGGGAACAAAAGTTCCCCCTCGTAACAGTCCAGGCGCTTTCGCGTGGTATCTCGGATCACACCTCGTTGCTTGTTGACTCGGGAGCCCAAACCCAAGTGGGCAATAAGAACATCTTCTCTTTCGAATTAGCATGGTTTGATAGAGAAGGGTTCCTTGATTTTATAGCTAGAGAATGGGCTAAAGATTCAGGAGGAAGGTCACCTGTCGGAATATGGCAGTGTAAGATCCGGCATCTACAAAGTTTCCTTCGTGGATGGGCTAAGCATACACATGGGATTTATAAGGCTGAGAAGGAAAGGCTCCTTTTACTTATTCAAGCCCTAGACTTAAAAGCCGAAACATCTATTTTAGATACCAGAGAGCTGGAAACTATGATGGAGGCAGAGTTGAGACTGAAAGAACTTCTTCGAGAGGAGGAATTGAAGTGGGCTTTGCGAGCTAAGGTTTGCAAAATCGTCCAAGGGGATGATAACACTCAGTTCTTTCATATGATTGCAAATGGCAAGCACCGCAAGAAGAGGATTTTCCAGCTAGAGCAGGACGAAGGGATGATGGTAGGACAAGAAAATCTGAAAGTTTATATAACCAATTACTATAAGCAGTTGTTTGGACCTCCAGCGGATAACTTCGTGTCCTTAGATAAGTCCAAGGTTGAGGATGTCCCTCAACTTGCGACAAACGAGAATGAGATTTTGACTGCCCCATTTTTTGAGAAAGAGGTGTTTGAGGCCATTTCACAAATGAAGAACAATAAGGCTCCAGGGCCGGATGGTTTTCCGGTGGAGTTTTATAAAAATGTTGGCACTTTATTAAGGGGGATTTGCTTCCGATGCTCCATGAGCTATTCTCTGGACAGATTCAATTGTTTCAACTGAATTTTGGAACGATAAATTTACTTCCTAAGAAAACAGTAGCCGTTCGCATTGAGCAGTTCAGGCCTATTTATATTCTTAATGTTAGTTTCAAAATTTTCACCAAGGTTGGGACTAATAGGCTTACGCAAATTGCGCACTCTGTGGTGCAACCGTCCCAAACTGCTTTTATGCCGGATAGAAACATCCTAGAAGGGGTTGTCGTCTTGCATGAAAGGCTCCATGAAATCCTCTCAAAAAAGCTCGATGGAGTTGTTTTCAAAGTGGACTTTGAGAAAGCATACGATAAAGTCAAATGGCCCTTCCTTCAACAGGCATTACGTATGAAAGGTTTTGATCAGGCCTGGAGACACCAGGTAGACTCTTTCACGCAAAAAGTGAGTGTTGGGATTAAAGTGAATGATGACATAGGTCACTACTTCCAAACACACAAAGGGTTGAGGCAAGGGGATCCGATGTCACCTATCCTATTCAACATAGTGGTAGATATGTTGACTATTCTCATAGGACGGGCTAAGGATGCGGGTCAGGTAGGTGGCCTTGTTCCGCACTTAGTTGATGGAGGCGTATCCATTCTTCAGTATGCTGATGATACTATCATCTTCATGGAGCATGACTTGGCAAAAGGGTGAAACATGAAGCTCGTGTTATGCTTATTCGAACAATTGACCGGGTTAAAAATTAACTTCCACAAGAGCGAATTGTTCTGTTTTGGCAGAGCTAATGATGACCAAGAAGCGTACAAACAATTGTTTGGATGTGAATTGGGGGCTTTACCGTTCACATATTTAGGTAATACCCATTCATCATCGTAAGCTGACCAACAGAGAATGGAAGTGCATTGAGGACCGTTTTGAGAAGAAACTGAGTTGTTGGAAACGCAAGCTCATGTCATACGGAGGACGATTAATCCTTATTAATTCGGTCCTCACGAGTATGCCCATGTTTCTTCTCTCCTTTTTCGAGGTACCGGTTGGAGTTCGGAAGAGGCTTGATTTCTATCGATCATGCTTCTTTTGGCAGAGTGATGAACTTAAGCAAAAATACAGACTTGCTAAATGGGATATCATCTGTAGGCCGAAGGACCAAGGGGGTCTAGGAATTGAGAATCTGGAAGTGAAGAACAAATGTCTCCTTAGCAAGTGGCTGTTTAAGCTTTCAACTGAGACGGAGGCCACTTGGGCTCAAATCTTGCGTAATAAGTATCTTCACCCTAAAACCTTGTCCCAGGTGACAGTGAGGCTGACTGATTCACCCTTTTGGAAAGGATTGATGAGAGTTAAACCACTTTTTTTCAATAGGACAAGGTTCATAGTCGGAGACGGTACTGTTACAAGGTTCTGGGAGGATACATGGCTTGGGGATACGCCCCTCGCACTTCAATATCCTTCTTTGTATAACATTGTTCAGCGTAGAGATGCTTACATTGCAACAGTTCTGCACTCCACTCCACTCAATATTCAATTTCGGAGGACGCTAGTGACAAACCGTTGGGAAGCCTGGCTCCATCTTGTGAGAAGATTGATGGATATTCAGTTGTCTCAACAGCCGCATCAATTGTGTTGGAAACTTACTAAGAACGAAGTGTTGTCGGTCAAATCCATGTGTCTGGATGTTATTAACTCTAGCGTGATTCCTAGCTCGAAGCATGTCTGGAAAGTTAAAGTTCCTTTGAAAATCAAAGTGTTTATGTGGTTTGTGCATAAACAAGTTATTTTGACTAAGGATAATTTGGCAAAACGTAACTGGATAGGTTCTACAAGATGTAGCTTTTGCGACCAAAACGAATCAGTCAAACACCTCTTTCTTCATTGTCCGCTGGCAAAAATTATGTGGCGGTCGGTTCACATAGCTTTTAATATTAATCCACCAAATTCTATCAACGCGTTATATGGGACGTGGCTCGACGGGATAGATTCAGATACAGCGAGACACATTCGTGTAGGCGTTTGTGCTTTATTTTGGGCAGTCTGAAACTGCAGAAATGATCTGGTTTTTAATAGAACAACAAACATTCACTTTTTGCAGGTTATCTTCAGGGCCACTGCGTTGATCCGTATGTGGTCGCTACTCACTCCGACGGAGGCCAGGGAGTGTTTGGTTACTGCGTCTACCCGATGGGAGATGGTAGTAAGAGATATTTTCAACCGGTTTGGATGACGGTCATGTAATAGGATAGGCATGTAGTGCTCCTATATTTTTATGCCAGCCGGTTGTTGCTTTTCTTTTTTTGTTTTGCTCTTCGTGAGCCTTTATTTAGTATTTTGTTCGAGACTTGGAGACTTAAGTTGGATCTTTTGCTTATTAATAATATTGGCCATATGCATCGTTCTGATGCAGAGGCTGGGGCGAACCCCCTTTTAAAAAAAGGAAGCATAGGGTTCCGGCCGCACTTTGGGACTAGATTTAGGGTGTGTTCGGTTCGGGAACGAAGTGGAATGGAATATTATGGTTTCATTTCAGTAGTATGGGTTGGTTCCATCCTTGTGTTTGGTATGGGCAGTTTGAAAGAATGGAATGGTTACATTTTGGTGTTTAGTTTCAGAGATGGAATGAAATGGGTTTGTTCATTTCTCACGCTTGTTTTTCTTGTGGTTATGTACAATACATTGATTTGGGGGAATCGCTCGGTCCCGCATAAACGAGGAATATGCCTTTTCCGGGAACTGGTGGGTTCCGGTTCCTTTGACAATCCAAACACGGAAATAGACTTTGAAGACGGAACCGACCTGTGCTATTCTACTTGGTGACACAAACCAAACACATCCTTACACGTCGTTGTGGTCGTATTCACGTGGGTGAAGTCAAGCGGAAATATTTTCGTAAGTCAACCACGAAACTAGCTTCTTAGTGCAGTTCCGAGTCATTGTTGATATAGTCATACAGTCAGCTGCTGCAGAGAAGTCGACGTTGTTGTCGATCGTCGTGGTTGTCGGAACAAAAACCAGAAAGAAAATTGGGCTGCATTTCCTAGTGTCACCCACGGACGCGACAGGACAGCCCAGGACGGTCGTATGCATCTACGTCATTTGGGAAACGTTAGCAAGAAGCTCAACCTCCACCGTTCATCCGATAGAGCACCGAGTCACCGACCTAACTAGTCCACTTTGTAAATTCGGTTGGTCTCCTTCGCTCTTGGGGTGAGTGGTCCTGCTCCCATACAGCCATACTACGTCTTACTCTATTGTTACTTTTTCACGGTCATCTGTGCCCTTTGCTTCGCGAAGAGGGTGAATACATACAGTGCACTGCACCGCATGCAACTAGTCGTGCTAAATACTACCCTGTCCTCTGTATATTGATCCCTTTTGTAATCTGTGTTGAATTTTAATCAAAGATTTAACTAATAAAATGTTAGTGCATATCAAAAAGAAATATATCATTGGATTCATATATGAACATAGTTTTCAATGATATATTTTTATTGACATGCATGAACATTTTGTTAGTTAAATTTATGGTCAGAATTTGACACCAAATACAATGCGGATTAATAGACCAAGACAGAGGTAGTGATTGTTTTGTCCCTCTGCACAGCATGCAACATATGAACCAACGTTAACGATGTTTCTACGCAGAAGGTTATATAATATGATCGGCAATGCTACTTCTACATAATAAAAGCTACGTATGTTATGTAAAAGGCAACGTGGATTATAGTGATTGGAGAAGGGGGAGGAAGAGGCCCCACCCACCTGAAAATCAGGAGGGGGGGGGTATTTTAGGCAGTTTACGTAAAAACTTACGTAGCTTAACGTAGATGGAGCATTATCGTAATATGATGGTGGATTGTGTGAACAGGACAGTGGACCATTTGTGCATCGGTGGATCTAATCTATAGTGACTAGGATTTTATTTACCTTGTTACGTTATTCTTAACAGCGTTGCCTAAGGGAATTAACAGCCCAAAGAAAGCTACTGCCATTTGGGTCGAGGGGTGACTGAGGACGGTGCACTGCTGACTACCCGGCGAAAATGACTAGTCGTGTGTACTTTCCCATCCATAATATAGTGAGCATTGGTTTCGCGAAAGTTTTCACAAAATTTATATAGAAAATAACCGTATCTACCAGTATCAAGTATATCTGTAGAAAAAGCTGAACTTGAATAAAAAAAGTATACACGTGCTATATAGATAATATTACATGATGAATGGAACGGTATTGATTTGGTGTTCTATATGTTGAAAAAGTTTTCTATAAACATTTCAACAGGTTTTCGCCGAGCTTTATATATAAAGCCCTAATGGCTGAAGACATACTGATGGAAGGTGATGGGAAAAAACAACAACTGAACGAACGACGAGAATGCCACCGACCTAGTGCAGGGGTTGCACACGGGTCCTCCTAGCCGGGGCTGGTTGCCTCTCGTGCATGCTCCGAGTCAACTGCGACCATGTCGAGGCAAGGTTTCTTGGGTTGGTTGGGGTGGCATCAACACGTGTTTTGGTGTCAGTGATGGTTTTATCTTTGGACGCCGTCGCGGCGGCCCTCGACGGTGCGCTACTCAGTAGGCTCTTCGGCGGGCTCTGTGATGGCGATGATGGCTTCACCTCTTGATCGTACAGGCGAAAAGGGAAGTAGTGGTGGTGGCATCATCTCTTGTGTAAACTTGATCAAAGTTAATCAAATTTAACTTATTTTTTTAACGCTACTGGGATATGGCTGCGAGTAGCGGTGGATGCCATCCCACAGGTTGGCAGGTCGACCAGATGGAGCAAGAAGTTGGACATGCTGCTGAAGGAGAAAGAAGAAGAGAATTCAACGACTTATTTATGTCTTAGCTACTCTCAATCTTAGTTGTCCCCGGCCGTACATGCGACCAAGTACTCTAGACAGCTGAACAACTAAGAGCATCTAGAGCCGGACCTCTCCAACATGTCTGAGACGCTCGGGCTGGCCGTTTTCCGCTTGGGTTGATTTTGTGTGACTGGTCAGTGATCAAATGGCCAGCACGAGCGTCTCAGACGTGTTGGAGAGGTCCGGCTCTAGATGCTCCTAGTTGTTTAGGGCGGATATGAGGTGGCCCGGGCACGTCCGCCACGCCGGTCTGGCTCACCGCTGGTCCATCCCGACCCCACAAGATCCCCCTCCGGAGCAAATCATAACTCACTTCACTCTGCTCTGCTCCGCTCCCCGACACTCCCCTTTCCCCAATCCGTCCAATCCCTAGCGCCGACAAGCATGTCCAACAATGGCAGCCCCACTCCAACGGTAGCTCCGGAGACGAGGACGAGCTGGTGCTCCGTATCGCGCTTGAGCGCTCGCGAGTCGATACGGGCGGCAGCTCTGGGTCAGGTGCGACGCCACCTATCACCCGTCGCCAGAGTGCCGACGTCGGCCCTTCCCGCCCCACGCTCGAATCTGCGAGGGTGCCCAATCGGTGCCGCCCGCCCGACAGCCTCCTCCACCTCCGGTCGCTGCTCCGCGCGGGTAGCGGTGGGTTCTCGTGCCCGCTCCGCCGGCGTTGCGGATGCGGACTCTGGAGTAGGAGGCATGCGGCCCTCCGCGAGAGGCAGAGGGCAAGGAAGATGGGGGAGGGGGGGGTCCTAAGCGGCTGCGCAGTCCACCGGCCGCCGCCGTGTCATGCCGGTGCCCGACGAGGAGGAGGGTCTCCTTCAATGGGTGTACCGTCAGTCACTTACCACGGCGGAAATGAACGCCCAGGATCAACGCCAATCAACTCCCGCTCGGCATTGAGCAGTACGAGCGGGAGGCGGCGCAGGCTGCGTCGGTGGCTGCGAGGGTGACCAAGCTCAAGCGCAAGCAGGACCGCGTCGTCCGGCGCTTGCAAGGCTACATCGTCATCTCTTATTCCTCCTCCTCTGACGGCTCCGATGTCGACCCACCTCCCTACCGCGGAGGCCTACAACAGCACCGGTGACCAAATGGGCAAAGGGCCGGCGAGGAAGTGGGAAGCTCGGCCCTCTCCTTTTAGCTCTAGTATCTAGTTAGAATGTGCCGGATCGTTGAGCTGTGTGAATTATTTGGTGATCTTTTCATGATGTTATGTGAATTATGCTCGTTTGATATTGATTTATATGTCCGTTCCCTGTCGATTTTGGTTGTTTCGTGATCTACTTACTATGTTGCATGATTTTATATGGATATATAATGTTGTATATGAAATACGCGGCTGTGAAGGCGCCGATTTAGAGACATCCCGGTCACTGTCCGTGGACGCGCCCGTCCGCAGGCGTATAGCGTGCCTGATTTGATAAGTCCGGTTGTATATGTTTTAAATAATCGTGCTTGAAGCTAGCTTAGTAAATTAAATTAAGCTCCCTCATTCCCCTGGATTGTAAAGGAACAGAAGGCAAGACACTCGCTCTGTATATATAGCCGGTTTTGCCAGCTGAGATCGTGACGTATGCATGATTTGCTCATCGCCAGGAGAAGTCTATTTTTTGGTTGGAGATTGCTACAGCGTGACGCCGGGCTGCACCATTCTTAATGTGTCACAATAAAGCCATGCATCACGACGGCTAGCACTGTGTGTGCAGCCATCGAATGGTGCGGAGCCCGTCACGTTCTTACAGGAGATGTACTAATATTTGGCCATTGGTTATGTCTCAGTCCATCATACATCCATGAGATCTCACGTAAAGATTCATGCAGATTTTTTTTCTTTTTTCTTTTTTTCTTTTTTGTATGTCAGGTCACTTGACTGAGAAGTCTCAGTGGATTGAGAGCTAGTCACGTTCTATGACATACGTTGTATATATTCTTATAAACGATAATGTATCGTATCCACAAATATGTACAAATGCACGAAGACAAAATATATATATCAACAACAAGACGACCTTGACATATATGCATGTGTGCTAGTAGTAAGACGTCTCGTTTGCACGGTAATATAGGTGCAAGCGCGACCGACGAGGCCACGAAAATAAAATATACATATATAAATGCCTAGCTAGCTAGCTAGTCCATGCATGCATGCGAGTATATTAGAGCTCGACAGTGAGCCCGACGCCACCCACGGCCGATATGAGGAGAAGAAGCACGAGGGCTACGCGCTGGAGACCCGCGGCGAACGCGTGGAAGCGCCGGCCGTCGGAGCGGGGCAGCCAGAAGGCGGTCGCCATCTCCACAGGCACGGCGGCGAGAATGGTGGCGACGATGCCGTAGTAAGCGGCCTCGTGGTGGGCGAAGACTGATCCCGTGGCGGCCGGCCGGTGAAGCCCGGCGTTGACGCCCACGAAAAGAGTGCCAGAGCTCAGAACCCACAGCGCGCGCGCGAGCTGCTCCGCAGACGCGCCTGGAGACACTAGCCGCGCGATTCGGCTTCTGCTGGCCTCCTCCAGCTCCAAGTTGGCCATGGGGTTGTTGTTGTTGTTGCCGTCATCCAGTTCCATTTCCAATACGACGGCGGGGGAGGCGGCCATGGCCGGCTCAGCTCCGAGTGGGGAGAGCGGAAGAGGGACGAGTCGGGAGGAGACAGAGAGTTAAGCGACCGGATGGACATGAAAGACGAGGATCGGGCTCTCGCTCTCCGTATCGGAGCGAGGCGGCGTTGGAGCTGTGTGGGAGCCTGGAGGATGGAGAGGACTAGAGGGAGCGTGCTATGCAGCAGTAGCACTAGTGTTTATAACGACGGCCGGAGGACTCTGGACTATGGAGACAGGTTTCCTTTTTTCTAACAAAAAACAATACTAGCTAGCTACTACACGGTCGATTTATCGATATCAATTGCAAAAAGTGTCCATATCTAGCTGGGAAAATGCCGGCCGGTCGTCGTTAAGTTGTGTCACCATCACCATGCTGGTTGAGTGGAAAACCAAAGGTGTGGATCGACACGCAGGCGTCGTATCCAAGATTCCTGGCACGGTATGATCTGTAAAGTGTTGAGGACGGCGGTGTATCTTTCAAGGCTCCGGACCGAATTCACAGAAAGGAAAATTCCGGACAATTTCGACCTGCTTAATTTGAAGAGCGGTGGATGATTGTTGATGACAATACAATGGGTACGTACATCAGTTTTAGGGGGTTCCAACCTGTTTACATCCTTCTGTATGGTTCATTCCGCTAGTGTAAATTTCCCTTTGGCTCCTAGCTAACCAATAAACTCATGACCAGAGATAATCTAGGAAAACATCACGTGGGCAAGCGTTTTCTCGAAATGGCAGTTATCCTGGAAAAAAAGAGTTGCTCGGTTAATTGAGAAAAAACCGAGCGAAAACCAGGTTGCCCAGTTAATTATTGAAAATCTGACGAAAACCATTACAACAGCTGAGAGGCACATAAAAGATCCCCCCCCCCCATCCCCCACCACACACACCACTCGAAAGAGGGTCTCGTCGAGACAATACGCAGGGTCATCATCATCACTCCTTCCCTAGAGGCGTCATCGCCATCCCTAAACCCTGAGCAAACGACTCTGACTTAGCCTTAGGCGATCATCTGCCCAACCCACACCGAAGAGGTCCTGTGGAGATGCATAAGGTCCATGCCAAACCCAACCACCTGCGCCCAGACAACACAGCTCAGACGGAGAACCACGAAGGAGAACTAGGCACGGTTCACACCGCAGAAGATCATCGAACGAACCACCTGCTGCCCGTCATCGTACACCACCAGGGCCCCGCCACAGCAGCTTCCACTTCGCAACAGCAAACCAGCCGAGGCAATCCCGTGGACACGCCGAAGAAGAGTCGGCTACCTCAACCCTTGCCACGTTTCCGACATTGCTGCCTCCATCATCGTTGCCACAGAAGCCCCAACGCCAACACCACTACCCTCCACTTGTCCCGCTCGCACTGCCTAGCTCCAAAGACGAAGCCCCCAATAGGTAATAGGACACCAAGGCGTCGCCATCGTATGAACACACACGATCAAGGGGTTCCCCTAGAGCTGCAGCGACCGTGGATCCGCGCAAGAGGGGTGCGGCAGCAATGCCTCAGGAAGTTCAACGATGGCCACAACTACTGCCATCACTAGTCACTACCACACCGTGACATGGTCTTCACCCAAGCTCCAACACCACCTCATCGACACATTACACAAGTGCCGGGAAGCCCCCCAACCACCACCACACCACTGCACGCCGATCCACCATATGGCCGGCTGCAACACCATAGCCACCAACCTAGGGTTGTCGCCCTAGCTCGCAGGCAACACGTCGCGACATAACCCAGCAGCCACCCTCTCAAGCGCGCATGTAGTTCGTCGACTCCGAGTGACGGCCACCACCGCAGCCGCCGGATTTGGGCACTAGGACCCAGATCCCGCCACATCGGACCTCCCCATGGCCCTCCGCACCCTGGCTTCCCTCATTGCGCTGACTGGCCCGGGGCCGCTGCCCTGGCTTCCATAGCCCACTATCGCTGCACCACAACCACTGCCCTACACGCTGCCAGCACAAGGCCGGGATACGAAACCCCCAAACAAGAAGGGGGGCTACCACCCCACCCCAACTCACCGCCACCTATGGTGGCCCTTAGCAGTCACCGAATCCCGCGACCAGACCAGCTGCTTTCCTCGTGCACCACCCTGCGCGCCTGTGATGTGGTCACCGCGCCCACACATTCGCACCAGTAAGGACATGACAACCCCACAGCCGTCTCGCGGGCATTGGCAGACGTTGGCCTCCAGTGTCGGCGAGGGTAGGAGGAGGGGTGGCCGGCGCTGACAATGATCTAGGGTTCCGCCCATGTCGCCCTGTGGAAGCGACGCGTGGAACGGGCACATGTATAATTTATGTGAATTCTTTGTGGGCAAGCCTTTTGATTGTGTGTTCTTCTCTGAACCTGAACCAAAGACAATAGACCAGTTGTTTTTCAAATGTGTGGTTGCTAGGAAAATTTGGTAAACAATTGCAATATACTTTGGTGAACCGTATATTTCTGTTGCTACATACTGGCCTCCAAATGATAATCATGTTGCTTTCAATTTCTTTTGTGCTCGCATCCTTTGGCGCATTGGCAAAACTAGAAATGAGCACATCTTTAGTAATGTTACATGGTCTGATGTCAAGCATATATGGTGGATGATCACAATTACTATCAAAAAATTGAAAAATCATGTTCAAGGAAAATCCTCCTGTGAGAATGGATGCATTCTGCGCATGGTCTTCACTCTAATAAGATTGCCTCACCAACTGATGGTGGGGTAAGAGCTACTGAGCAATGCACTGAAGGTGTGATGTTCAGCCTTGCGCTGATCACCAAACATTCTTTGGTTGATCAAGGTGATGTCGCTCTACCCGATGAGGGTGAAGCACCACCTCCCAGGTGCACAAGGAACTAGAGAAAATTGCTTGTTGACATAGCACATTGGTGAGGTGGAAGGCCGCATAATGAAAGAATTGCTTGTAGTAGGATATAAGATTTGGCGTGTTTCATGAACTTTCTCCTATGGAAGGCTCAAGGGGGTGTTTGGTTGGTGCCCTGACAGGTAGACACCTGCTCAGGTGGCAATCTCAGCCTCAGGCCTCTTAAATCGAACGCCTGAGATTGCCGTCTGAGACGGGCAGCTTCTTTAGGGAGGAAACCAAACAGGCCCCAAGTCATGGCTCGCTCGGAGCGAGCAAGCCCACCCGGGTTCGAGTCCGGAGGTGACCCGAGTGCTTAGAGAATTCCTTCTATAAAAATATACCTTCAATGGTTAGTCCTGGATGGTCTTGTCTTTTTAATCTCTGCACCATGAAGTGCCTGTGACACACTCTTAGAGACAAAGGAGGTCCGCGGGCTGTAAGGGGAAGGCCCAGGTCTTTACAAGACAAAAGGGTGCTGCCATGTGAAGTCATATCAGGGGAGAATGTTTAGCATATGCTCGTTAGTAAAGCGCTAAATCTAATACTCTGTCTATTTTAAAATATAAGGTGTTTTTTCGAAAGCAAAACCTTTCAATGTTTGACCAAATTTATTTTAGTATTTATCATAGACACGTTAGCATATCAAAGCTAATAATACTCCCTCCATTCCAAAATATAAGACTTTTTTTCACGCACACATTTAATTGCATACACGGATGCAGATGTTAATTGCATTGCTTGAGATAATAGAGATAGCCCTTTGGTGGGGACTGCAAAAAGAACCGTGGCGCCGCTGAGCGCCCAAGCAAGTGTCACAGAACAAGTGCAGGCAAGACATGGCCGGGTCGACTAGTTCCTCAGCCACAGCCTTTCAGCCGAAGCTAAAAATTAGGCAAAAGGGGATTCAAATTCAATTGAACTTGTGAGTTCAAAAGGGGGCAATCCTCCTTAAAATAAAATAGAAAGAGACCGTCGTTCCTTGCTTGCGCCTCTTTCATTTTGACTATTACCTCTTTTCTTGCTAGTGTCCCTGCAGCACAATAAGATAAACTAGCGACTAAATGAAAGTGCGTTATATTGACTAGGGGGGAGGGGGCGAATAGGCGATTTTTATGAATTCTTCACTTAGGAATTTGCTAGTGAGGAAATTCCTAAATGAAGAACTACTAGCAGCGGAATAAGTACTCAAATGTAAACATAACAGAACACAAGCATGGTCATCATGATGGAATGAAGACAAGTACAGAGTACAGAAAGCGTAAACACAGGATAACACAGCAAGAAGATGGACAGACTGAAGAAATTGAACTGAGGAAATTGAGAAAGTCTTCAGTCAAAGTCTACAAACAGATATGAACAGGCACACAACAACAGACATGAGGAAATGAAAGAGTTGAGGAAATAGAACCAGTAAGCTTGGTGAAGACAATGATTTGGTAGACTAGTTCCAACTGCTGCCTCAGTTGTACGTCTGGTTGGAGCGGCTGAGTATTTAAACTCGATGACACCTAGTCCCGGACACACAGTCCTCACCGTATTCTCCTTGAGCTAAGGTCACACAGACCTCGCCCAAACACTCGTGGTAAGTCTTCAGGTGACTTCCAAACCTTCACAGACTAGGTCACTCGGCGATCCACAATTCCTCTTGGATGCTCTAGACCATGACGCCTAACCGTCTGGAAGAAGCACAGTCTTCAAAGGTAACAAGCATCGGATCCACGCAGGATCAATCTCTTCAGTGATGCTCAATCACTTTGGGTTTGTAGGTGTTGGGTTTGGGTTTTCCTCACTTGATGATTTTCGCTCAAAGTCCTCGGAGGATGGGATGCTCACAAATGACAAGTGTTAATTTCTCTCGGAGCAGCCAACCAGCTAGTGGTTGTAGGGGGCGGCTATTTATAGCCTAGGGAGCAGCCCGACATGATAAAACATAAATGCCCTTGTCAGATATGACCGTTAGGTGGGTAGATATTTTGGGACAGCTGGCGCATAGCACAGCAACGGTCGGAAATTTGACTCTCAAATTCCTCAGGGCTATCATGTTCCTCACCGTGTAGGCAATCCGCACTGGCGAATTCCTAACTCCTCAGTCAGAACAAATTCCTCAGAGACCAGAAGAACTTCGTCTCTGTCACTGAAGAATATGACTGAACTGTATAAGATTTCCAATGGCTTCACTCGAAGGGATTGGTAGGTGTAGGATTTTGAGTTGAGCATCACATGGAAATTTTTCCTTAGTATTTCCTCGACCCCCTTTAACCGTACGGTGTTTCCTATGACTCAAGAAAGAGAAAATGAAACTATAAAAACAAAAGTCTTCACTCTTCATGTTCCTCGAATGATTGCCAAGTCTTCAAGGTTACACCAATTTCTTCACTTTCAAAGTCTTCGGAAAGTCTTCAGAAATCCAAAGTCTTCAGTCGAAGAACTTCACTTTTAGGGGTCGACTTTCTCTGTAAATATCAAACTCCTCATAGACTTATAGACCTGTGTACACTCACAAACACATCAGTCCCTTAACCTATAAGTCTTCAATACACCAAAATCACTAAGGGGCACTAGATGCACTTACAATCTCCCCCTTTTTGGTGATTGATGACAATATAGGTTAAGTTTTCAACGGGGATAAACATATGAAGTGTAAATACTGATATTGAGGAATTTGATTGCAAGATATAGAAGAACTCCCCCTGAAGATGTGCATAATGAGGAATTTGCTTTTGAAGCAATGCACACTTGAAGAGTAAAATCATGGAGATCTCCCCCTATATCTTGTAATTCATACACACATTTGACATATAGTATGAAGAATTTGAAATGCATGATGAAATATGGTGACTGATGTAATTCAGCATGCGTGCATTAACATTAATGAGGAATAAGCATGCAGAAGAACACAGCAAAACTATCAGCCCACCATAGAGTTTAAGATTACAACTCGATCCAGCAAAGTCATCAGAAGAACGAGAGTTGTAACTTAGCAAAAAAACGCCCATATAAGATAGACCCGCTTGAAGACTAACTCAAATTTCTCCCCCTTTATCATCGAATGACCAGAATGGTTGAAAATGAGGACTAACGCCCCTGAAGAATATCATGATGATCCTTGGTGGCCAGTTCATATTCTTCATCGCGCGACACGGATGAGTATGAAGACTTGGACGACACTGCAGCAGGCCCTACAACGACTCAAGACCCTGACAATGTTGGCGCTCCTCCATCATCATGATATTCTTCAGGGGCGTTAGTCCTCATTTTCAACCCTTTTGGTCAT
>NC_041385.1:65459451-65464331 GCF_002162155.2 Triticum dicoccoides
TCGATGACAAAGGGGGAGAAATTTAAGATAGAACCTCTTGAAGACTAACTCAAATTTCTCCCCCTTTGTCATCGAATGACCAAAAGGGTTGAAAATGAGGACTAACTCCCCTGAAGAATATCATGATGATGGAGGAGCGCCAGCGTTGTCAGGGTCTTGAGTCGTTGTAGGGCCTGCTGCAGTTTCGTCCAAGTCTTCATACTCGTCCGTGTCGCGCGATGAAGAATATGAACTGGCCACCAAGGAAGGAACCTTGACCTTCTTGAATTTCTTCGGTGGAGGAGCAGACCAGTCAAAATCTTCCTTGAAGCCCATTTGCTTCAGATCTTCTTCACCATATAGATGTGACAGAATAGCCCAGGTGCAATCAAAAACTTCATGGAGGTAGTAATGGTTTTTCTTCACTGCATTATGTGTAGAAGTCATGTTGTGAAGAATAGAGCCAAACTGATGCTTAACCCATTTGTGGTTTTGATCCACCTTCTGGTGAAGACTTAGAAGCAGCTCACGGTCAGTCATCACACGAGGAGCAGTATCTTGAGGACTTGACTTGGGAGCATTGGCAGCAGAATCATGAGTGGCAGAGTCATCATTGGTGGAATAAGATGCAGCTTTGCGCAATTGACCATCCAATGGACGAATGCCTTCATCGATAACGGCTAGTAACTTGCCCTTCTCATCAGCTGAGGAATATGTCCGCTTGAGGACTTCAATCGGGGGCAAGTAGTTGAGATGATTCTAAAATTCAGCCTTGTAGTCGAGTGAAGACCTTGTTCTGAGGAATCTCATGATCCACGGCGCGTAAGGCTTCAGCTCAAATGGTGAAAGTGCAACATTCGCCAGAGTCCTCATGAAGAAATCATGATAGTTTATGGGGATGCCATGCATTATGTTGAATAGCATATTCTTCATCATCCCAATGATTTTCTCATCGGATGAGTCATGACCTTTGATAGGACTCATGGTCTTCGTCAGAATGCGATAGATGGTTCTTGGCACATATGACAATTCCTTCACGAGGAATTTTGTCCTTGGGGATTGACCGGGCTTCAGAGGCTTCATGAGCACTTGCATATAGTGAGCAGTGAGCTCAGGCTCATCATACAGACAACAAGCACCTTCAGGTGGAGGAATGATTGGCAGGGCACGAAGCAATTCAGAGGTTGGTGCCTTGTAATGAGTGTTTTCAGTCATCCAGTCCAACACCCAAGTGTTAACGTCAGCAGCGTCACCTATGATATGTAGCGTTGCGTAGAACTGAAGAATAAGCTCTTCGTTCCAATCAACTATGTCTGAGCAAAAGTTGAGCAAGCCTGCATCATGAAGCATACTGAGGACTTGAGAGAAGCAAGGCATTGATTCCATGTCCATGTGAGGAATATGCTCATGGTCGAAGACTTTCTCCTTGTTGAACAGCAGTGAAGAATAGAAGTTGGCCTGGCTGGCAGTCCAGAAACGCTTCCTTCTAAGATGAGCATTGTTGTAAGGGTTGAAGTCAGTGAAGAACACGTGCTCGCCGAAGAAATCATCAGCCTTGAATTTTTGCTTCATTGAGAAGGGATCATTTGGTTTGGGCTGAGGAGTGTCAGTCAATTGCATCGCCACCTCAGGAATCGCAATCTCAGGTTCCTCAGGCTGAGGAATTTCAGGTGCTTCTTCAGTTGCAGCCTGGGTCTTCAATTCTTCATTTACATTTTCTTCAGCAATAGTGGCTGGAATTTCTTCATGGATAGACGGGGTTGCATGAGGTTCTTCAGATCCCATTAGCACTTCAGTGGCAGCAGGGGACTGAGGAATTGCTTGGAGTGGAGTGGACATCGGAGAGTTAGGGTGCTGACTTTCCCAAAAGTCATCATTGAGCACCGGAGTGGTACAGCCAATGTCCACATCCTCATCTTCCATTTCTTCAACACCTGCCTCTTCAGCAGTGAACTGAGGCATAGGTGAGGAAATAACTAGGGTTGAAGGGATTGCATCCACTTCAATTTCTTCATCCAACTGCTCTGTCGAAGCAGCAGAAGGAGCTTCTTCATCAGATTCGCTAGGAATCACATAATCTTCACCAAAAGGAACAAGGTCCTTTGATGGCATGAAAGAGACAGGAACGACATCAATTGGGTTGTCAATTGAGCTAGTCAGAGGCTTCATCTTCTTTGGAGCTGAAGAATTTGATAAAGTTGATGCCTTCCTTTTCTTCACAGCTGCACGCTCTGCAGCCTTGGTCTTCTTCGCATCTGATGCAGATGGAAGGATCGGAGTTGGTGTAGGCGCAGGAGGTGTAGAGGACTTTGGATCATTTTGTTCAGGCATAACTGATGCAATTGCCCTGACTTCTTCACTTTCTTCAGGCGCACCACTAGTGGATGCCCTGGCAATATCTTCAGCGGCTGGAATGGAGTCATTAGCCCTGGTACTCTTATTTTCTTCAGCAGCCTGATTGTCATCAGCGATGCTGGCATGTTCTTCAGTAGGCTGAGCAGATGCTTCAGCCGATGTAACTTCAACGCGCACAGGAGCAGCAGAACTTGGAGTGAATTTCTTTGTCAGATTGACGAACCGAACCTTGGCACCCTTCCAATTAGCATAGTACCGATCGAATTCATCACTCAGTTGCTTGATTTCATCTTGCAAGGAAATGAGTTGATCAGGGGTAAGAGTGAGGACATTGTCCTTGAGGTAGCTCTGCTTCTTGTACTGCGCTTTCTTCAGTCTTCTGCCTTCTTCAAATTTCCACTTTTCTTCCTCAATGAAGGCAGTCAGAACATGACTTTGACCCGGAGTGAGGTTCATCTCCGGCAAAGGCGTGTTAGGGTCCTTGTGCCATAGGTCAATGAAGTTGAGGATCAACTTTGGATCCAACAGCAGTGGCACATTGCTGCCTTTGGCTCTAGCGGCCCTGGCTTGCCTGTCTCTGATGATTTCAGCAAGTTCTTCATCATCAGCCTCATCGTCATCAGAGGGAACTTGGAAGGCGACCTGCTTCTTGTGAGGACTTGGTCGATGGCCTCGTCCAGAGTGGTCTTTTTCTTCAGCAGAGAGGGCCAGCTGAGGAATTTGGTGCAGCCGAGGAACTTGCAGATGCTCCTGAGGCAATTGAGATGCCTGTGGTCCTTTGGCACGTGGCGAGATGCACAGGTGCCGAGGATTTTGTCAAAGAAGCTGAAGACTTTGCCGGAGGAGCTGAGGACTTGGAAGGAGCAGTCTGAGGAATTGGCCGTGAGGGCCTTGAAGAATCTGGCCTTGAGGGCATTGTTGAGGAGCTTGGCCGTGAGGGCATTGAGGGAGAAACACTTGACTTATGTGCAAGCTTCTTACGCATCGCCTTCTTCCGCTGACTAGCAGAGGCCTCAGCAGCGGTAGCAGCAACAGCAGAGTCTGCATTGAATTTCTTCACTACTTCCTTTGCTTGCTTGGCCAGTTTGGCCTGGCGCTTTGCCCATTCATCAGCATAGTACTCACCGCGCTTGAGGTTGGTGGGATCTGCCACTTGGCCTAGTGCCAATGGAGGTCTTGAGCATGAAGGGTTGAGCGTGAATTTCTTCATATACTTGGGAGTAACATACCTTTACTCCCTCCATTCCCGTGCCCATCTCCTCTCTATCCGTTGTATGCGCACCTTGCGCTAATTCTTGTCCTCCTTGCCAAACTTGGCCTCATCGGGAGTGCAGTATCCAGCATAAATGTCCTTAGGGATTTCAAAAGCAGTATTGACCTCAGGCCTCTTTCCACCCTTCTGTGGCTTCTTACCTTCAGCCAATTTCTTCTGTTGAGGAATATGAACAACTGAAGTTTCTGAGGAGGTGTGCAACTTTTCTTCGAGGAACGCTGCAAATGAGTTAAGTTGATGAGAACCTAGTGATTCAGCAGCGGACATTTGTACCTGCGAACAGAGTATAGTTGCGAGGAATTTGGAGAGGTCATATGCGTTCTCAGAAGGTTTTTCAAAAATGAATAGGTTTGAGGAATTTGACCAGATGAGTCTTGAGGAATTTCACTAAGCATTCTTTGTCTTAGGTTCCAGAGTTGTATAGATTGAAAATCCACACAATTAAGGAATCTTGAAGAAAATCATTGCTTAGAAAAACGAACCAAGAGAAGATGACATTTGAGGTGTTCATGTGTGTGAAGATTTGAAGAATAAACACCTTTGAAGATTTTCAAGAAAACATAAGAATCAAAGAGGGTAGTAAAAGTAACTTTTAATTACCCGAAGTGAAGAACACGACGAACTGGGAAGAGTAGATGTGAAGTTCGTCAGTTCAGATCTTTTACGCCCTAACTCGGCTGAGGAAGACGGCTACGGCGGCGGCGGGGTGAAGAAATCCGCAATCGGTGCGAGTACGACGGCGAAGAGGTCAAGGCAATGAAGCTCTTCCTCACCAGCGATGATGAAGTAGCGGCGGCGCAAGGGTTTGGGGAGCTCGAGCGAGAGTGAGAGCGAGCGGAGTAAAAGTGAAGTCAGGAAGAGGCAGGGATATTTATAGTGGGAGTGAAAAACTGTATGCCCAAGGAAATCGGACGAACGTGCCCCTGGCCCTTCTCATTCGCTTGACATGTGTCACCCACGTACTGAGAGGTGGCGATCGTGTAGGATCGTGGGTGAATAGATAAGTATTGTCGTGGGATGCAGAACGGTTTGAGCGGCAAAGCCGAAAATTTAGATAAGATAAGTTAAAATTTCCGTTCGCAATTTCTTCTGCTGTCAAGGACACAGTGAAGATTTTGAATGAGTTTCAAATAGAACGCACATGAAGAATTTGTGAATAGACTGGGTTGAGTTTAGCATAGAGGGGGAAAGGTCCGATCACATTCACTTAGCAGAAGAAATCAACTTGAAAAATTTGCAATAAGTGAATGTTGTAGAGGACATAAAACTCATA
>NC_041385.1:65465029-65471433 GCF_002162155.2 Triticum dicoccoides
AAGTTGAAGAATTTGAATAACCGAGGAATTTCAAAAACAAAGAAAAACTCAAATTGAAGATTTTCAATTTTGGGTGGTGCAGTAACCCACCGTATAAGAAAGCTGATTTCAGACACCACGTACAATTGTCGTAGGGCTCTGAGAATCAATTTCTTCATTAATTTCTTCACACTTAGAGGGTTAGTCTTCATTGATTGAAGAAAAACGTTACTTCATGTGTTGCGCATCTAAGTCATCAAGTGAGCATAAGAGTTAGGATGTGTGTCTATTTCAGAGAACATTCAAATATTCTAGGATATTTAGCTCACACCGCAACTTGCTAAATCTCTTCTCATCCAAGGGCTTAGTAAAGATATCGGCCAGTTGGTCTTCAGTGCTAACGTGGTCGATGGAGATGTCACCCTTCAACACATGATCACGAAGAAAATGATGACGAATTTGGATGTGCTTGGTCTTCGAGTGCTGAACTGGGTTATGAGCAATCTTGATAGCACTCTCATTATCGCAGTAGAGAGGCACATTCTTCACGTTGACGCCATAGTCCTTGAGTGTTTGCTTCATCCATAGTAGTTGACTACAGCATGATCCAGCAGCAATGTACTCAACTTCTGTAGTGGAGAGTGATACGCAGTTCTGTTTCTTCGAGGACCAACAGACCAAAGATCCACTAGTGCAGAACCGGGCAATAGCACCGGTTCGTAAGGCCCTTTAGTGCCGGTTCCATAACCGGCACTAAAGTGTGGGCACTAAAGGCCCCCCCCTTTAGTACCGGTTCAGCATGAACCGATGCTAAAGGGCAACCACGTGGCACGAGCCAGCTCCGGGGGCCTGGAGCCCTTTAGTACCGGTTGGTAAGACCAACCGGTACTATAAGGTTTGGGGTTTTTTTAGTTTTATGATTTCTTTTCATTTAATTTTGTGTTTCCATTTTAATTCTTTTTCGTTTGCTGGTATTTTACGATACTACACATTGTACACGTTATGCATATATATATATATATATATATATATATATATATATATATAAATAGAATTTCTAGTAGAACCAATCATGCATATATATATATATCATCAATGTCTCACAAACCACCATATTAATTAATTCACACATACACACATGTATAGCTATATACAATTTCTCCTACATATGCATGTTGCCTTCGGAGCTAGTGGCATTAGCCTAATTGGTGCCTTCGGAGCACGATGACAATTGGAAGTGGTTTTCATGGGGGCGGTAGTGGGTAATAGTATTCTCCCTTCGGATTTATGACCTGGTCGAGCAAAAATCCCGCCATTTCCTCTTGAAGTGCTTCTACGCGCTCCGTTTCTAGGAGCTTCTCCCGCACCTCTTTGAACTGTTAAGAAGGAGATCAATATGAATGTGTATTAGTTGTGTGACTAGATATCGATAATGGTGTAAAAATTGTGAATAGTGTTCTGACAAGCATACCCATTCCTGTCTTTGAGATCTGCTCCTTTTGGACGCCATCATGCGAATGTTCTCGCAAACGCAGAATGCACACAGATCAGTCCCCTGCGCCTGCTTCAGGGCCTTTACGAGAATGGAATTTGATCAGATAATAATTAATCAAGCATGATAATTAAAGAGATGGCAGCTAGCTAGCTAGCTAGTACTACTTAATTACTTACCTTGGGTCGAAACCATTTAAGCTTTTTTTTCCATTTGCCTTCTGTGACGCTGATGAACCTTGCCCAAGCCCTGCCCGCCGACAAATAAAATTAATAAAGGGGTTATTAAATAGTTCATATCATGAAATGACAAACTAAATAGGCCGAGATATATAGTTAATAATGATTGAAATTACCTGTTGACTATCCCAAACAAGATGTTATAGTCAGTATTTGCTTTGAGTAGTGAGTCCAGTATTTCAACTGTTCCGGCGTCAACTTTAATGATACACAAGATCCAGTGAAATCTGCATGCACACATGTTTGCATGTATTAATTAAGCGGGCATATATAAGCAAAAACATGTAGCTAGCTAGTAGGCAAAAACAGAGAATTTGTAGTACAATACAGTGTGACTCACTGGAAGTTGTAAGGAAGTAGTATATATCTTCATTGTATTTGATGCGCTTCAAGAACTCTAGCATGTTGTCCTCTACGTTCTTTTGATGATGTGGATTTATTAGCCATGTGTATTCATTAACGGTGTTTGGGTCAATGAACCCAATGCTAAAGCGTCCACCTTTTCTCATTTCATACATCTTCATCCTGCATAATACCACAGAAAAGAATATAGTGAGGATAATTACAGGTAATGATTGATCAAAAGGATCACTACAGCTAGCTTGAGACTTAAATTATAGAAAGAAATCAGTTATAGACAATAGCAACTGACGATAGATTTGTCGAGTGCGTCTTGATTGTATAACTGAAACAGTTCAGAATACTCAACGGACACAGCTTTCTCACGGAAGTAATGCTCCTCCTTGACATTCACCATGTGGGACAATCGATCTGAAATCTTGGTAATGTTCATGTACCATTGATGCAATTCATACATTCTCGTTGGGAGGTTCTTGACCTTGTCTGGCTCGACCAAAGGTTGGCCCCGGACATATTTCCGTTTTATTTCATCCTATCTAAGCACAGGCATGGGCTCGATCTCGAGGAGTTGTCCAACAGTGATGTTGAGAACTTCAGCCTACATTATATGGTCCTTGGTTATTACCACATTGCCCACCTCGGGAATGTAAACTGTTTGCCCACAATAATATTGGGCGCGCGTACTGTCACGTGTTGTTGGCACAATAAGCGAGGGGATCAATTGCGCCGCCTGTTCTCCCAGCTGGGAAATGGTTTTCCCGCATTTTTTGACAGCTGCTTGTTGTTTGCTCGATCCCGAGCTCGCCTCCTTATGTAGACGTGCTCGATTTAATTTCCTGATGTGGCGCTCATAGTCTGTGTCAACAGGCTTGGGAGCTGGTGGTTGAGCCATACGAATGAAGTGGTCAATCATTTCCTTAGGCACTTTCTCCCTTGGTGGCGGTGGCGGTTTCGGTGCAAAATGGGCTTCCACCTCGGCCTTCGATATGGCTGCGTTTTCCTCCTCGGACTTGTCATAAGGCCTCTGCGGAAGAGGCGTGAGGCTTGGACCATATTTATATCGCTTGCCTCCGCCTGTACTTCTTGTACTACCTCGACTCGTACTGCTACGCACCATAGCTGCGGGGTGTCTCTTCTGCGATTGCTGAGGCGGCGGAGACGGCTGACAGGGCTGAGTTGGATGAGGAGGAGTGGCCTGAAGCTATGTCGGACTTGGAGGAGGAGTGGCCTGAGTTTGTGACGGACTTGGAGGAGGAGTGGATGTCTGACGCTGTGGCGGACTTGGAGGAGGAGGAGTGGCCTGACACTTTGCCGGACTTGGAGGAGGAGTGGCCTGACACTTTTTCGGACTTGGTGGACTTGCAGGAGCGGGAGTCTGCTGACTCGGTGGCGGACTTTGACGAGGAGTCGGCTGACGCGGTGTCGGTGGCCTTCGAAAGATGATGCGATCCTTTTTCCATAGGATGATACGATGTTTGGCCTCTCCGAGAAAGCGCTCGTCGTCACCTCCAGGAATGTCAAGCTGTAGCTCCGAATATGGTGGGTCCACCACCTCATAAACCAAGACACGAGCATAGCCCGCTGAAATCGGGTTGCAATGGAAGGTTTCCTTGGGGGGATTTGTAAAAGCAACGGCGTCCGCCACCTTCATGGATATGTTCTTCATTTTGACGTGTAGCTCGTAGTTAGTGTTCTCCGTGATGTCATCCACGGGGTATCTACCCAGCATTGCGTTGTCCGGGGCGGAACCCACGCTGCTTCTCGGCATGGATGGGGCGGTGCTATCCAATGCTGGATCATCCGCTAGCTGCTGCAGCTGCTGAGACCCCCTTTGCTGGGTAAGTGAGTCGATCTGCTCCTGCTGCCGCTGGAATTTGACTGCCAATTCCTCTTGACTTTCTTCTAGGCCTTGAAGGCGTTCATAGTCTCGCTTCCTCTGCTCCTCCTCCATCTTCCTCTTCTTCTCCTCCGCAATCTTCTTTCTCGCACGGGTTCTGTAGTCGGTGTTCCAGTCTGAAAACCCCTCATACCACGGAATAGCGCCCTTGCCTCATGTTCTTCTCGAGTGTTCAGGATTTCCCAGGGCACGCGTAAGCTCGTCGTTCTCTCTGTTGGGCTGGAACACCCCCGATCGTGCCTCTTCTATTGCAACAAGTATCGCATCGCCGGCTCCCTTCAGACTTGCCTTCGTCGAAACATTGCCTGTCTTTCGGTCCAACTCCCCCCATGCGCATAGAACCAAGTCCTGCACCTGGGGGGCCAGCTCTTAGTAACCGGAGTGACACCTGCATCCTCCATCTCTTTCTCAGACTTATCCCACTTAGGCATTGCCACCGCATAGCCACCTGGCTCTAGCTTATGGAACTTATCCTTTTTTCGGCATTCTTCTTTTTTATTCTCGACCGTTCATTAGCTAATTCCGAATCCTTGAATTTCACGAAATCGTCCCAATGAGCATGTTGGTTCTCTAGTGTTCCCTCGAATACTGGAGTCTTCCTTCCTCCCTTGACGTACTTG
Source organism: Triticum dicoccoides (assembly GCF_002162155.2). Taxonomy (NCBI): domain Eukaryota; kingdom Viridiplantae; phylum Streptophyta; class Magnoliopsida; order Poales; family Poaceae; genus Triticum; species Triticum dicoccoides. The sequence goes on from NC_041385.1 coordinate 65,469,617, forward strand.
TCCCATTCACGATTCTTGTGGTTCTTGAATGCAACCGCCATCTTCCTAAGAGCAGCGTCCTTGACTTTCTGCACATCTGCTTCTGTGAAATGATCTGGTAGGGTGAAATGTTCCATGAGAGTATCCCAAAGAAGATCTTTTTGATTCTTGTCGACAAAAGTAACATCTGGACGTGGCTTTGTTGGCTCTCTCCATTCTTGAAGTTTGATCGGGAGTTGGTCCTTCACAAGAACTCCACACTGACAAACAAACTTGTCCGCAATCTTCTTAGGCGCTAATGGTTCGCCGTTAGGTCTGACTGCCTCGATATTGTACTTTACGCCCTCCTTCAACTTTTTGTTCGGGCCTCATTTCGTCCTTTTGCCTGAAGATTTGCTCGATCCGGATGGCTGAAAGAACAAAGATCGATTCGTTAATATATCTTCAAGTCATTTAAAACATGTGATGATCACCAGATGCCTGCTTATATAAATATATATACCTCGCTGGTCTTTGTTGTTTCAGGATCAACATGTTCTTCGTCATCGTCATAATCATAGTTCATGACTTCATCAATTCGGTCGCCGCGACCGAATATCATATCACCCTCTTCGGTGTTGTTTAGAAATTCGGAGTCGTCATAATCTTCTTCATTCTGATCATCATCTGGCCCGCGTATCATATCGAATATGGTCTGTTCTCCCTCTCTGTCGGTATTGTCTGCCATAGCTTTTATTTAACTAATCCAAAAGAAATATAAAACAATTTAGTATTCAAATTACATCGTCTCGAATAATAGATATAATCTCAAATACATCGTCTAGAATAATAGATATAATCTCGAATACATCGTCTCAAATAATATATAATATTGAATAGTACATCACTGGCTAGGTAGCTAATTAAAGATCGAATACTACAGAAGAATCTAGGACACTCGCGGTTCCTGCGGCGCGGGCGGTGGACACCCAAAGAGAAGAACCCTCACAGGATCATAGATGAAGTGAGATCCCTGAAGAAACTGCCAGGTATTGGAGAACCTGCCGCCCTCTAACGCAACCATGTAGCGATGGACGTGCTCATCCTCCTCCCTGACATGGCGACGTACCACCTCCGGCGGGGCCGGGTCCCTCCGCACCGAAACTGGCCCACGCGAACGCCACCAAACGAGATCAGGGTCGACGACCCGGGGTCGGGTTCCTCATCAAGAGGCGTGCCCCTCCAGGCAGCACCTCCCAGTGCCAGCCCGGCGGAGCCCAGTACCGGACATGGGTCAGCCGGACGTCGTCGCGGACGGGTCGACGGCGAGGATGCGGGCCGGGCATCGTCGAGAACAAATACTAGCTATATGCCCGCAAAAAGTAACATTTTTTTAATGATTATATTTTGATAACTAAAATTTCTAACATTTCTATATAACACTAATTATGCTATCATTGCATATGTCAAAAATCTATATACTATTTCATACTAATTAAGCATCTAACACTAAAAACAGAAAAGACAACTTCTATACATCCATTAAAAAACTGAAAAACAACATTATATAAAAAATTTCCATACTAATTAAACACTAATTATATCCATCTAACATGCATTCATACATATATAATAGTGAAAAAAAAATAATCTAAATAATCTAAACTAATTAAACATACAAAATACGTATATACTAATATATACATGCATTAATTCATACATATGTACGTGTGTGTGTGTGTTCATCATGCTTGTGTGTGTGTGTATGGGCTCGGGGAGGGGCGGCGCCCATGGTGGCCGCCGGGGGCGAGGGAGAGGGGTTAGAGGGGGAGAGCTCACAGCGGGGCGACGGCGATGGT
>NC_041385.1:65471791-65500125 GCF_002162155.2 Triticum dicoccoides
GGCCGGGGGCGGTGACGGGCCAGGGCGTGACGCGGGGGCGGCGACGCCGGGACGGTGTGACGGGGACGGGCCCGGGGCGGCGACGGAGACGAGGGCGTCGACGGGGACGGGGGCGGCGACGGGGACATGGGCGGCGACGGCGACGGCGTCGATCGATCGGGGCGCGCGGGCGGTGCTTCAATGGGGAAACAATAGAAGAAACAAAGGGAGAATAAAATTTTCGTAAGTGTTGTATATATAGAAGGCACCTTTAGTACCGGTTGGAGCCACCAACCGGTACTAAAGGCCTGTTTTGGCCAGGCCAAGCGGCGGGAAGCGACCCCCTTTAGTACCGGGTAGTGGCACAAACCAGTACTAAAGGCCCCCCTTTAGTACCGGTTTGTGCCACGACCCGGTACTAAAGGGGGTGCTCTGGTGCAGGTGCGGTGCGGCAAGTTTAGTCCCACCTCGCTAGCCGAGGGGCGACCGCACTGCTTTATAAACCCCCGTGCGGTCCCTCTCTCGAGCTCCTCTCCAAAGCAGGCTTACTGGGCCTACGTGTTCTTTGCTGTCCTGTGGGCCCACTTGGCCTTTGCGGGCCTGCATCCTGGCCCAATGACAGGTTGGGTTTCTAGTCGTATGCAGGCCGCTCTGGCCTAGTAGGCGGGCTTTTTTTACTTTTTTTTGCTTTATTTATTTTTGTGTTCTTTTTTTGTGTATTTAGAGTTTCTTTGTGAATATTTTTGCTTTAGGTACAAAAAATTACAAACTTTCTGTTAGTGCCCGTAGCTTTCAAATTTGAATAGTTTAAATTTTATATTATTTGAAATTAGTGTGAATCACTAGTTTGTGAATAATTTAACTTTAAAAATCAGTAAAGGCATGAAAGAATTTGTTTGCACATAAAATTTCTTCGCGTTTCAAATGCCAAAACACATAACTACCCTAACTATTATAGAGATTCCCCTCTGGGTGTGAAACACAGAAGAAAGTGATGATAGTGAAGCTGATCACATCCCAGATCTTTGGGTGTGAAACTTTTTCTTCGCGTGTGTCCCTTTGCGTCGTAACCATGGAAAATCTTCATCATTTAACGGGATGCTCGGGTCAATATTCACTGTGAACGGAGCAATTTCATCAAACTTCTCATAATCTTCTAACTTGTCTGTCTTGTCATCCACTCCCACGATGTTTCTCTTCCCAGAAAGAACTATGTGCCGCTTTGGCTCATCGTACGATGCATTCGCTTCCTTATCTTTTCTTTTTCTTGGCTTGGTGGACATGTCCTTCACATAGAAAACCTGTGCCACATCATTGGCTAGGACGAATGGTTCATCTGCATATGCAAGATTGTTGAGATCCACTGTTGTCATTCCGTACTGCGGGTCTTCCATTACCCCGCCTCGTGTCATATTGACCCATTTGCACCGAAACAAAGGGACCTTTAAACCACGTCGATAGTCAAAATCCCATATGTCCTGTATATAACCATAATATGTTTCCTTTCCCGTCTTGGTTTCTGCATCAAAGCGGACACCACTGTTTTGGTTGGTGCTCTTCTTATCTTGGGCGATCGTGTAAAATGTATTACCATTTATCTAGTACCCTTTGAAAGTCATTATATTCGAAGATGGTACCTGGGACAGCAAGTACAGTTCATCTTCAATAGAGGTGTCATGCATGGTACGTGTCTGCAACCAGCTGGCGAAACTCCTGGTTTTTTCACGTGTAACCCAGTCATCAGACCGCTCCGGGTGTTTGGAGCGTAGCAAATTCTTGTGTTCATCCATATACGGAGCCACCAAGGCAGAATTCTGTAGAACTGTGTAGTGTGCTTCAGTGAGAGAATGTCCGTCCATACATATTATTTGTTCCCCTCCTAGCGTGCCTTTTCCATCCAGTATGCCCTTATGCCGCGATTCAGGAACACCAATCGGCTTATGGTCAGGAATAAAGTCAATACAAAACTCAATGACCTCCTCATTTTCATGGCCCTTGGAGATGCTTCCTTCTGGCCTAGCATGGTTATGAACATATTTCTTTAAGACTCCCATGAACCTCTCAAAGGGGAACATATTGTGTAGAAATACATGACCCAAAACGTTAATCTCTTTGCATAGGTGAACTAGGACGTGTGTCATGATATTGAAGAAGGATGGTGGGAACACCAACTCGAAACTGACAAGACATTGCACCAAATCATTATGTAACCTTGGTATGATTTCTGGATTGATTACCTTCTGAGAGATTGCATTGAGAAATGCACATAGCTTCACAATGGATAATCGAACGTTTTCCGGTGGAAGCCCCCTCAATGCAACCAGAAGCAGTTGCGTCATAATCACGTGGCAGTCACGAGACTTTAGGTTCTGGAACTTTTTCTCTGCCATGTTTATTATTCCCTTTATATTCGACGAGAAGCCAGATGGTACCTTAATACTGAGCAGGCATTCAAAGAAGATTTCCTTCTCTTCTTTGGTAAGAGCGTAGCTTGCATGACCCTGATGTATGCCGTCTTCTCCGTGCATACGTTGCTGGTCCTCCCGTGCCTCAGGTGTATCTTTTGTCTTCCCATACACGCCCAAGAAGCCAAGCAGGGTCACGCAAAGATTCTTCGTCACGTGCATCACGTCGATTGCGGAGCGGACCTCTAGGTCTTTCCAATATGGCAGGTCCCAAAATATAGATTTCTTCTTCCACATGGGTGCGCGTCCGTCAGCGTCCTTCGGAACAAGTTGTCCGCCAGGACCCTTTCCAAATATCACCTTCAAATCCTTGACCATATCATGTACATCAGCACCAGTACGGTGGCGAGGCTTTGTCCGGTGATCCGCCTCACCTTTGAAATGCTTGCCTTTCTTTCTTACGGGATGCCTGCTCGGAAGAAATCGACGATGTCCCAGGTACATATTCTTCTTACAACTATTCAAATATATACTGTCGGTATCATCCAAACAGTGCGTGCATCCGCGGTATCCCTTGTTTGTCTGTCCTAAAAGGTTACTAAGAGCAGGCCAATCATTGATGGTCACGAACAGCAACGCCTTTAGGTCAAATTCTTTCCCCATGTGCTCATCCCACGCACGTACACCTGGTCCATTCCAGAGTTGTAAGAGTTCTTCAACTAATGGCCTTAGGTACACATCAATGTCGTTGCCGGGTTGCTTAGGGCCTTGGATGAGCAGTGGCATCATAATGAACTTCCGCTTAATGCACAACCAAGGAGGAAGGTTATACAAACATAGAGTCACAGGCCAGGTGCTATGGTTGCTGCTCTGCTCCCCAAAAGGATTAATGCCATCTGCGTTTAGACCAAACCATACGCTCCTTGCGTCATCTGCAAACTCCTTCCCATACTTTCTTTCGATTTTTCTCCACTGCGACCTGTCAGCGGGTACTCTCAACTTTCCGTCTTTCTTACGGTCATCTCTGTGCCATCGCATCGCCTTGGCATGATCTTTGTTTTGGAACAAACGTTTCAACCGTGGTATTATAGGAGAATACCACATCACCTTGGCAGGAATCTTCTTCCTGGGGCGCTCGCCCTCGACATCACCATGCTCATCGCGGCTGATCTTATAGCGCAATGCACCACATACCAGGCAAGCGTTCAAATCCTCGTACTCACCGCGGTAGAGGATGCAATCATTAGGGCATGCATGTATCTTCTGCACCTCTAACCCTAGAGGGCAGACAGCCTTCTTTGCTTCATACGTACTCTCGGGCAATTCGTTGTCCTTTGTAAGCATATCCTTTATCATTACCAGCAACTTTCCAAATCCCTTGTCAGATACACCATTCTCTGCCTTCCATTGCAGCAATTCCAGTGTGGTGCCCAGCTTTTTCTTGTCACCTACGCAATTCGGGTACAACAATTTTTTGTGATCCTCTAACATGCGCTGCAACTTCTTCTTCTCCAAATCACTTGCGCAGTTTCTCTTTGCATCGGCAATGGACCGACCTAGATCATCAACGGGCTCATTTGATGCCTCTTCTTCAGCTTCTTCCCGCATTGCCGGCTCAGCTTCTTCCCGCATTACCAGCTCAGCTTCTTCCCCCATTGTTGTATCATCGTATTCAGGGAACCCATGGCCAGGATAGCTGTCGTCGTCCTCTTCTTCTTCATTGTCTTCCATCATAACCCCTCTTTCTCCTTGCTTGGTCCAAACATTATAGTGGGGCATGAAACCGGACTCAAACAGGTGGACGTGAATGGTTCTTGACATAGAGTAATTGCAACCATTCTTACAGCCAGCACATGGACAAGGCATAAAACCATCCGCCTGCTTGTTTGCCTCAGCCGCAAGCAGAAAAGTATGCATGCCCTCAACGAATTGGGGAGAGCATCGGTCATCGTACATCCATTGCCGGCTCATCTTCATTACACAACACCGAATAGACCAAATTAATACAAGTTCATACATAAAGTTCATACAACACTTAAATGCAACAAACAAATAACTCTCTAGCTAAAGTATTTAAATGCAACAACAAATGCGATCAAGATCGTAACTAAGGTAACAATTGATCCAACAGCATAATGATACCAAGCCTCACTATCGATGGCATATTTTCTAATCTTTCTAATCTTCAAGCGCATTTTCTCCATCTTGATCTTGTGATCATCGACGACATCGGCAACATGCAACTCCAATTCCATCTTCTCCCCCTCAATTCTTTTCAATTTTTCTTTCAAGTACTCGTTTTCTCTTTCAACTAAATTTAACCTCTCGACAATAGGGTCGGTTGGAATTTCCGGTTCACATACCTCCTAGATAAAAATATCTATGTCAACTTGATGGGCATAATTTGTCATAAACACGAAATGCAACAAATAGTTTTAAAAGAGAATATACCACATCCGAATCATAACAAGGATGAGGGCCGACGGGGACGGATATCAAAACCATGGCACCATGTATAACAAACAACATACGGGTAAGATAATTATTATACGAGTAACTATATATCCAAATCACACAAATAACAATTTTTTATATAAAATTTCATGAACAAGAGGCTCACCACAAGGTGGTGCCGGCGACGGGACGGTGCGGGCGATCGACAGTGGTTACGACGGAGATTTAGAAGGCACTAAGTAAACCACACCTACATATGCAAACTAAGTGTTATTTTGACCTCAAATTGCATATAAATCAAATACTACCACATATAATTCCTCCCAAATTACTAAAACCCACAATTAATCACTATATAAACCAATGCAAGAGCTAATCTAGCAATGAGAGATGAAAGGACAAAGTTGCTAACCTTGGTGATCATTTGAATGGATGAGAGCCTGTAAATCTTGACAAATTTGGGGCAAATTTTGTGATGAACTCGAGAGGAAGAAGGGAAGAACAGAGGAGAGGGAGAGGGGAAAGGGGGAAGAACAGAGTGCGGGTGGACGAAGGGTTTATATAGGACGACCTTTAGTACCAGTTCGTGCCACGAACCGGTACTAAAGGTGCAGGAAGGGCCCCACTCTGACAACATCCTGCCACCACTTTCTTTAGTACCGGTTCGTGGCACGAACCGGTGCTAAAGGTTCACCACGAACCGGTACTAAAGAGCTCCTCCCGCCTAGCCGTTGGAACCGGCACTAATGGACACATTAGTGCCGGTTTTGTTACAAACCGGGACTAATGTATCTCACATTTGACCCTTTTTCTACTAGTGATCGTCCGAGGAAATGGCATGTGCCTGACGTTGACTTGCGGTCCACACGATCACCAGCATAGTCAGAGTCTGAATATCCAATGAGATCAAAAGAAGATCCCTTGGGATACCATAATCCAAGTGTTGGTGTGTGAGCTAAGTATCGAAGAATATGCTTCACGGCCTTATGGTGTGATTCCTTCGGTGTAGCTTGAAATCGGGCACACATGCAAACACTAAGCATACTATCCGGCCTAGATGCACATAGGTACAATAAAGAGCCAATCATGGAGAGGTATACCTTTTGATCGAAGTCTTTACCATTTTCATCAGTGCATAGATGGCCATTTGTGGGCATTGGAATTTTGACCCCTTTGCAATCTTGCATGCCGAATTTCCTCAATACGTCCTTGAGGTATTTCTCCTGAGATATGAATATGCCATTGCACTGTTGAAAAATTTGAAGACCTAAAAAGAATTTCAATTCTCCCATCATAGACATTTGATATTCTTCACTCATCATATAGGCAAATTCATCACTGTATCGTTGGTCAGTACAGCCAAAAATGATATCATCAACATATATTTGGCACACAAACAATTCATCATCATAAGACTTAGTGAAAAGAGTTGGGTCGAGTGAACCAGGTTTGAAGCCTTTCTTCATGAGGAATTCCTTCAAAGTATCATACCATGCCCGAGGGGCTTGCTTGAGGCCATACAAGGCCTTGTTGAGTCTGAAGACTTTGTCAGGATTCTTTGGATCTTCAAAACCAGGGGGTTGAGCAACATATACTTCTTCCTCAAGCTTACCATTGAGGAATGCACTTTTCACATCCATTTGTTGTAATATAATATCATGATGGTTAGCATAAGCAACTAATATACGAATAGCCTCAAGTCTAGCAACAGGTGCAAAAGTTTCATCGAAATCAATTCCTTCAACCTGTGTGTAGCCTTGAGCTACAAGCCATGCCTTATTCCTCACCACAAGGCCATTTTCATCTTGCTTGTTGCGGTAGATCCACTTTGTGCCAATAATGTTGTGCTTGCGAGGATCTGGACGTTTGACCAGTTCCCAGACGTTGTTGAGCTCAAACTGATGTAATTCTTCTTACATAGCTTGAATCCACTCAGGCTCCAGAAATGCTTCATCTACCTTAGTGGGCTCTATGATAGAGACAAAAGCAAAGTGCCCACAAAAGTTAGACAAATGTGAAGCTTTTGAGCGTGTGAGAGGACCTGGTGCTTCAATGTCACTGATGATTTTCTCAATTTGCACTTCGTTTGCAATATGAGGATGAGCGGGTTGTCTTCGAGGAATTTGATTCGTATTTTCTTCAGGAGCATTTTCCTCAGCACCATTTTCTTCAGGTGCGCCAGCTTGATGTTCATGACGTTCTGGAATGAATTCTTCAGCATATTCTTCAGTGGGAATGACATCCTCAGTAGCTTTGAACTTGATAGAATCCTCAGGTGCTGGTTCATCTATCACAGAAGGTAGGTGCTCCCTTGCGAGCCATTAGTTTCATTGAACCGCACATCTACAGTTTCAACAACATTGTGAAGAACGTTGTTGAAGACTTTGTAGGTGTGCGAGTCATTTCCGTAACCAAGCATAAAACCCCCATGTGCTTTCGGTGCAAATTTACAATTGTGATGAGGATCTCTAATCCAACATTTAGCACCGAAGACTTTGAAGTAACTCACATTGGGTTTCTTGTTAGTGAGGAGTTCATAGGCAGTCTTCTTGAAGAATTTGTGAAGATAAACTCTGTTGATGATGTGGCACGCAATATCAATTGCCTCAATCCAGAAACGACGAGGCGTCTTGTATTCATCAAGCATAGTGCAAGCCATCTCAACAAGAGTTCTGTTCTTGCACTCCACAATGCCATTCTGCTGAGGAGTATAAGGAGCGGATAACTCATGAGTAATACCAAGTTCATCAAGATAGCCATCAAGACCGGAATTCTTGAACTCACTCCCATTGTCACTTCTGATGTGCTTGATCTTCACACCAAAGTTGGTTGAAGCCCTCGAGGAAAATCGTTTGAAGACTTCCTGCACTTCATATTTGTAAGTGATAATGTGCACCCATGTGTAACGAGAATAATCATCAACAATAACAAAGCCATATAGAGATGCATCATTTGTAATAGCAGAATAATGATTAGGACCGAAGAGATCCATGTGTAGCAATTCAAACGGTCGAGTGGTAGTCATGATAGTCTTCGCTGGATGCTTGGCCTTTGTCATCTTTCCAGCTTCACAGGCTCTGCATAAGTGATCCTTGAGGAATTTGACATTCTCAATCCCAATGACATCCTTCTTCTTCGCAAGTGTGTGCAAATTCCTCATGCCAGCATGACCAAGTCGTCGATGCCATAGCCAGCCTTCTAAAGCTTTTGCAAGTAGACATACGGCCGGTTGTGGTCCTGTAGAGAAATCAACAATTTACAAGTCTCCTCTCCTAAAGCCTTTGAATACTTTGGAATTGTCAGCTTCCATGATCACAACACAACGATATTTGCCAAAGACAACAACCATATCAAGATCACAAAGCATTGAGACAGACATGAGGTTGTATCCTAAGGACTCGACAAGCATGACTTTGTCCATGTGTCGATCCTTTGAGATCGCAACCTTACCTAGACCCAATACCTGACTTTTTCCTTTGTCAGCGAAGATGATATGCTTCAGATGCGACGGTGATAAAGGAGCATCCATCAATAGATTCTTGTCACTAGTCATGTGATTTGTACATCCACTATCGAGGACCCACTCATTTGCTTTGGGTTGTTCATCCTGCAGATGAATTAGTGCAACTTACGAACTCATATACTTCATCAGTGAAGAATATGACATCAATATCATCAGATCAATTTTATCAAGCACTAGAACAGATAAACAGTATGAGGACGTGTGAAATGAAAGTTCATTTCATCATGATTAGCCTGCGTCCTTTCAGGCACTGTTCAGATCTCCAGCAAATTCTTCAGACGTTTTGAGCACGTCTGGAGACCTGACCCTACATAAGAGATTAGTTCTTTTTCTTCACCACCCACATCAGAAGAGGTGGCAAAGAATTCATCACTCTGCGAGCACCATATGAGAAAGGTGGCATAGACGCCAGTCCGCTTCATTTCACATAAGAGGGGTTAGGGTAAGCATATGAATAAGCAGAGAAATTCTTCGAGGACTTATGAACATAATGATTTTAAGAATAATGCTCATATTCATAGCCCTTAGCTCTACCCTACAAAACAGAAGGGTTAGCACGATGATGATCATATGAGGACTTTGATCCTTTTGAGGAATTTGATCCACGTGAAGAATTTGGTCTGTATGAGGACTTGGATCCATATGAAGAATTTGATATGGAGTTCCTATTGTTCATAGGTGGTGTCATGAGGACATTCACCTGAAGACTTTCAAGGCAACTTTTGAGAACCCAGATTTTCTTCATAGGTGAACCATTCCTGCAGTTAGTTCCAACATATTTAGCAAATACTTCACCATTCTGATTTTTGAACAGTTTATAGTTGGAGTCAAATGACTCATCAGAAGAATGAGGAGATTCAGTAAATCCAGATAAGTTGGATGGATCAACTGGAGGTCCCTTTGCAGCAACCCATGAGGTTTTGGGGTACTGCTCAGGCTTCCAATATGTTCCATCAGCATTCAGTTTCCTCTCAAAGGCAATACCCTCTTTCCTAGGGTTTCTGTTGAGGATCTGCTTTTTGAGCACATCACAAAGAGTCTGATGCCCTTTGAGGCTTTTGTACATGCCTGTCATGTACAATTCCTTCAGCCCTGCATCATTAGTGATACTAGCAATATCCTCAGATGAGGAATTAGTGATAGCAGAGATAGATGAAGAATTTGTAGCATTAGAAGCATTTGAACATTCGGGTGAAGAATTAGCAGTTTCACGTTCAATGCACTTCAGACATGGAGGAACAAATTCTTCCTGAGTAGCGCTGATTTGTTGAGCAAGTAATGAATCGTGCTCCTTCTGAAGATCTTCATAATCCACTCTTAGCTTTTCAAGATCTTGCTTTCTTTGAAGAGATTCAGAAGAAAGCTTCTCGTGATCAGATAAGAGAGTGTTATGATGACCTTGAAGGGCGTCAAACTTGGACTGAAGTCTCTGAAGATTTTCAGTCAAGGTTTTAGTGCGATCCATTTCTTCACCCAACATATCATCACTTTTATCTAGCATGTTTTGAACTTTTTCAAAAGCCTTTTGTTGTTTCATAGAAATCTTAGCAAGGTTAGAGTATCTGGGCTTGAGGTTTTCATCAGATTCATCCTCACTACACTACTAGGAAAAGGCCTACTAATGGCGCACCAGTTTTGCCTACTAATGGCGCACTACTGGTGCGCCATTAGTATCACGCCACTAGTATTTTTTACTAATGGCGCACCACTGGTGCGCCATTAGTATCTGGTGTACTAATGGCGCACCACGCCGTGCACCATTAGTATTGCCCACAGTGCGCCACTAGTGTCTGTTATACTAATGGCGCACCACATGGTAGTGCACCATTAGTAACAATTCTTTTAAATTTTTTTCTTAATCTCAGGTCATTATTTCACATATGAGATATCCAACACATATATATACAACAAGCATCCATATAACAATCATATCCAACTCACAAGTTTCATCATATATACATACATAGCCAACACATAGTTCCATCGTTACATATTACAAAAGTTTCACATTGTTCATCCAACACCGTTATCCATCAATTCACAAAAGTTTCACATTGATACAAAATAAAAACACAAATGGAAAAGAAGCACTCCATCCATGCAAGCTTCCGTGAATTAAATCAAATCTGCAAAATGATACACAAGAAGTTAGAAGAAGAAGAAGAAGAGAAGAAGAAGAAGAAGATGAAGAAGAAGACTAGAAGAATACTAGAAGAAGAAGAACACTAGAAGAAGAATAAGAAGAAGAATAAGAAGAAGAATAAGAAGAAGACTATAAGCTTATTATGTAAACTTGATCATTTTATGCTAACATAAGTAATTTTGGAGCTAACCTATAGGAAACTAAGCATATAAGCTCTAAGTTAGCATATTAGAGCCAACTTAGGTAAAATGAAGCTAACCTATGTCATTTCGGAAAAGAAGAAGAATAAGAAGAAGACTATAAGCTTATTATGTAAACTTGATCATTTTGTGCTAACGTAAGTTATTTTGGAGCTAACCTATAGGAAACTAAGCATATAAGCTCTAAGTTAGCATATTAGAGCCAACTTAGGTAAAATGAAGCTAACCTATGTCATTTTGGAAAAGAAGAAGAATAAGAAGAAGACTATAAGCTTATTATGTAAACTTGATCATTTTGTGCTAACGTAAGTTATTTTGGAGCTAACCTATAGGAAACTAAGCATATAAGCTCTAAGTTAGCATATTAGAGCCAACTTAGGTAAAATGAAGCTAACCTATGTCATTTTGGTAAAGAAGAAGAATAAGAAGAAGACTATAAGCTTATTATATAAACTTGATCATTTTGTGCTAACATAAGTTATTTTGGAGCTAACCTATAGGAAACTAAGCACATAAGCTCTAAGTTAGCATATTAGAGCCAACTTAGGTAAAATGAAGCTAACCTATGTAATTTTGGAAAAGAAGAAGAATAAGAAGAAAACTATAAGCTTATTATGTAAACTTGATCATTTTGTGCTAACATAAGTTATTTTGGAGCTAACCTATAGGAAACTAAGCATATAAGCTCTAAGTTAGGATATTAGAGCCAACTTAGGTAAAATGAAGCTAACCTATAGGAAACTAAGCATATTAGAGATAACATAGGTAACTAAGTATATATATATATATATATATATATATATATATATATATATATATATATATATATATATATATATCATTTTAGAGATCTGACATACGTGACATAGTTTAGTTCTCATTGTTCTTCTCCTTCTCCTTCCTCAGCATGATGCGCCAAGAGCGGCGAGGCGGTGGAGGCAGTGGGATGTAGTCTTCTACCACAATTGGCGTTGTCATGTCGCGAGCTGTGGGATCGCCGGTGCCACCACCAGTGCATGGTCATTGTCAGGCACCACCACCATCGCGAGGCCACCTTCAGGCAGGACGGGCACGACCATCGCTAGGTCATCCTCAGCCACCTCCATCTCTTGCCCATGGTCAGCCACCACCATCTCTTGCCCATGGTCAGCCACCACCATCTCTTGCCCTTGGTTAGCCACCACCAGCGCTAGGTCATCCTCAGCCTGATGCCCATCGTCATCATGCAGCTCCTCATCCCCACTCTGCTCCTCCTCTCCCGCACTCCAGTCCGGATCATCCTTCTTGTTGTCTATGCTGCTGCCAGAATCGCTGCTGCTTTCGCTAAAGCCAGAGTCGGTGTTGCTTTTGCTACAGCCATAGTCGCTGCTGCTTTGGTTGTAGCCAGTGTCGCTGCTGCTGCTCCCATTACATGTCCAAATGCAACAATGACCGTTAACAATCAATGTGAGACAAAGCCAAATGTAGAGGAATAAGAAGAGGCAGAACATACTGGCATCATCATCGTCAGTGTAGCGCATGCGACACATAGTCGCGTTGAACACCTTCACGATGAGCATGGTGGCGTCGTCGTCGTACCTGAAGAGAAGGAAGTACCCCAGCCGCAGGTCGTAGGCACGGTAGAACTTCTCCCACCCACGATACAAGTACATTTGGCCCTCCTTGATCACCAACTCCACATCCCACTGCCTGCGAAACCCACTGTCAGCCTGTCGCAGCTTCACATTATTTGGCGGATCTTCACCCAGCATGTTCATAAAACTGTCAGGCAGCCTCTGCAGTTTGGGTGAAGGGGAGATCTCTCGTTTTATATGATATAGCAAACAACAGATATCATAATGAGATGGGTGAAGGGGAGATCTCTCGTTTTATATACCTGCGTCATGGATGATACTGAAGTCCCAAGTATGATACTGAAGAACTCAGAAGCATCCAACTCGTACTGCGGTGTGGCAGAGCGGCGGTGGCTGCTTCCCCCCATCTCTGATAAGCAGCAGAAGAGACCAATTAGTACCCTTACAACAGATCATAAAACATGCATTAGTCGCAAGTACCCCGACCCATATATATGTCCTATTTTCAGCAAAGGTCATGCTGAAATTCAATTTTAGCATGACCTTTGCTGAAAATAGGACATATGGAGTACCCGAATTTGCCGGAACGGAAGTTAATCGACATTCTGGCAAACTCAAGGGCCTCTCGGGGTACAGCAGCAACATCACAAGTTGACAAAATTCCCAAGTAGTACAGCAGCAGCATCACAAGTAGTACCAATGAACATATAGTCCAGCACATTCTGAATTTTGATAAATGATAGCAAGTTAACTCATTCTGAACATATAGTACCAATGAACATATAGTCCAGCAGTAGCATCTATTTACCCACTTGATTTACCGGTCTTGAAGAAAGAGATACTTGTATGCCAAAACATATGCTTAAGAATTTACATTTGCAAATGGGCCTCTTTTGCTGCTAAGATTCAGCAGTGCTAGCTGCTCAACGCCAAGTATTGCAAATTATATTATACTAGTCCATAACTAAATGATGGGTTCGATTTGTAGAAGTGACAAGTGATACTTCCATAGATGAAAGTAGCATGATGGGGTAGCAACGGATAGAAAAAAATAAGAATGGTGTATGCACTAAACAAGATCTCATGGCTCTCATGATCATAATACATGCATGACAAATTAGATATAAAGGCCGCAAAGCTTAGTCCGGATGCCTTAAATCTTAACCACATTTTGCTATTGCTAATTTCTAGAAGTGAGCTCTGACAGCTTTCTATAATAAATTAGTCAAGATAAGTTCCTAAGCTCCTGATATGATGAAACTAGCGTACATATACCAATAAATGCAATTTGTAACAAATTTTTGTACAACAATATATCTTCTAGCCATGAAACTCTACCCTGATTCTAGTTTCTTCCTCTTGCCGAAGAAAAGTTGGCTGCAGAGGATGGTCCAACTCAGATCAGCCTGCAGAAGTTCATTGTATAATTCTGTTTAGTTCCAAGCAGTAGTTCAAGAAGTGCAAATTGCAGAAGTTTGAGAAAGCACTAACTGGAAAGTCTAGTGTTTCCTTGAAAACATGAAAGGGCCTGACTATGCATACAATTTTACAACAGGACATCCACCATACAATTTTTATTAAAGGAAAAGACTTAAGTTAACTTTAATTAAAGTTTTGGTTAAAGTTTAAATTAAAGTTTTAGTTAAAGTTTTAGTTGATTTTAAAGTTAAATTAAAATTTCACTTAAAGTTTCAGTTAAAGGAGAGCATTTGCTACTGGATTTTAGGGCTATTGTAAGCAGTGCACTACTGCACTATTGTTCATACTCCTGCACTATTGCACTACTGGAATCCTCCTTCATACTACTGCAAGCAGGAATACTGATGCAAACCCTGGAACTTGCAAGCAGTAGCAGGAGTACAACAAGACAAGAAGATGAGACAATATGGAGGGCACAAGACAAACTACTGAAAAGGTTTCTTTGTGCTGTACTCCAAAATTCAACCAAAAAAATTAATTGAAACTTAACAGTAGCAACAAGTGCTACACTATTGTTGTCCTACACTAAACTAATACAACCAAACAAATTAATTGAAGAAAAACTACTGAAACGATACAAGCACTATAGTCAGATTACACAAAAGTACTGATGCAAGTAGTGCAGACACAAATCTGGCAAACTTACAAGCACTACTGCAACTTAATTAATCTACTGGAGTAAGTGAAACAACTGCACTTAATTAAACTACTGGAGTAAGTAACTCCATGGTGTACTCACTGGAGTACAGCTAAATGTTCAGGAGTACTTCTCTAGCATAAGCAACTACTGACAACTTTCATACTCCAATGAGAAGAGTACTTGTACTCATAGCAGTTCAGAAGTGCAACTACTCTTCTATGAAATTCAGTGCATCTACTGCAAATAAAATTCAGTAAATTTCCACCCAGCAACTAGATAGGATGGCCATGAAATTCAGTGCATCTACTTCAACTACTCTTCAAGTATATGAATACTGTGAACCTAACAACTTTTCCAGAAACATAAGTATTAGGGTGATAACTATTATATCAATTTCATTGTGATAATTGTACCCTGAACACCTCAGAAACTCTATTATTGTGTTGGTCACTATAAAACAGGAGTATGAAAACCAACAACCTAGCTATCATGAGCAAGGTCTGATGACGAAACCAAAGATTACTGCTTCATCAGAGTGTCCCAGCTTAGGGGCCTTTGCTTTGCTTGCCCCATTGATTTTGATTTTGATTTCTAGTATTGGATTGGGTTGGGGACAAGTTTTGTAAGTTTGGACCTTCCATTCCTACGTAGGGTAGAAACATGGAAATAAGCACATGTGACACAGATCGAACAGCTAGGGTTACAGTACCTGGGGAGGAATCAGCAACGGAGAAGAGAGGGGTGCTGCTGGTCGCCGGCCTGCCGTTCGTCCCTGACCTCCTTCGCGCTGCAGCTCGGAGAGGAAAAATCGGATCAGGGTGGAGAGAGGGGGAGGGGAACCAGAGCAGGGAGAGAGGGCATCCAACGCCGCCGCCATCAGCCACCCATGGGAACGCCCGAGAGAGAGGGGGCAGAGCAGGCCCAAGGGGAAGGGGGCGAGGGAGAGGAGAGGGGCAGCACCTCGACGCGCCGCCGGCCGAAGCTCCAAGTCTCCGGCGGCTCCAAGGGTTAGGGAGGGAGGTGAGGGAGGCGGCGCTCGCAGGGAAGGCGGGGCTCGGGGGGAGGCGGCGCTCGAGGGGGAGGAAGGGGAGAGGTAGGCGGAGGGGGCGCGTGGGCGGCTACCGTGGACGGAGGTGGCGGACGGCGGGGGCGCGTGGGCAGCTGCGGCGGCGGCGCACGGTTGGGGTCGATCGAGTGGGGAAACCTGGTACTAAGAAAAAATTAGTAACCCTGGTACTAATGGTGCACCGTAAGCAAATGCGCCATTAGTAACCCTGGTTACTAATGGCGCACCTGCTTCTGGTGCGCCATTAGAAGTTTTGCAAAAAAATAAAAAAGTATATATTCTAATGGCGCACCGTGGCAAAGTGCGCCATTACTAGTTTAAACTAGTAATGGTGCACTGTGTTACGGTGCGCCATTAGTAGTTTTGCAAAAAAAGAAAAAATAAATAAACAACAGTAGTGGCGCACCATGTTCCTGGTGCGCCATTAGTGTCTTCCACACTAATGGCGCACCAGAACATGATGCGCCATTAGTATATACTAATGGCGCACCACATGACAGGTGCGCCATTAGTGTACATCCCATCTATAGCCCTTTTCCTAGTAGTGCTAGATTCAGAGGAGGCGTATTTAATTACCTTGGCACCTTTTGCCATGAAGCAATAGGTGGGAGCATAGTCATCATTGCCTTCATCAGCCTTGTTGGTGAAGCCATTTTCTTCAGAGTTGAAGATAGACTTGCTGACGAATGCAGTAGCGAGAGCTAGGCTCGCCACACCAGACTCGGACTCCTCAGATGCTTCCTCGTCCTCATGTTCCTCAGATTCAGCCTCAGAGTCCATTTCCTTGCCAATGAATGCCCGAGCCTTCTTGGAGCTGCTCTTCTTGTGAGGTGAAAACTTTGAGGATTTTAATGATGAAGACTTTGAAGATTTCTTCTTCTTCTTTGCATCATCAAAACTGTAATCCTTGTATTTCTTCTTCTTTGATTCCTTATCCCACTAAGGACAATCTTGGACGTAATGATCAAGTTTCTTGCATTTGTGGCATAGCCTCTTCTTGTAGTCACTGGATGAGGAATCATTGCTCCTAGAGGATTTTCCAAAGCGACCACGTCTTGAGAACTTCTGAAATTTCTTCACAAGCAGTGATAGTTCCTGGCTCAGTTCTTCAGGGTCACCAAGGCTGCTAGCAGAGTCCTCATCTTCAGACTCAGAGACTGCCTTGGCCTTCAAAGTATGTGATCTGCCATAGCTCGAACCATAGAGATCTCTCTTCTCAGCAAGCTGGAACTCATGAGTGTTTAGCCTCTCGAGGATATCAACGGGATCAAGTGACTTGTAATCACCACGTTCTTGAATCATCAGTGCCAGAGTATCAAATGAAGAATCGAGAAATCTCAGCAATTTCTTCACCACCTCATGGTCAATGATGTCAGTAACGCCAAGCGCTTGAAGCTCATTTGAGATGTCAGTGAGGCAATCGAAGGTTTGCTGGACATTTTCATTGTCGAGTCTTTTGAAGCGGTTGAAGAGATTTTGAAGAACGTCAACACTAGAGTCACGTTGAGTTGAGACTCCTTCATTTACTTTGGACAGCCTATCCTAGATAAGCTTAGCAGTTTCCAAAGCACTCACTCTTCTATACTGTCCTTTGCTCAGGTGGCCATATATGATATTCTTCGCTTGAGAATCGAGTTGCTTGAATCTTTTCACATCAGTAGCGTTCAGAGAAGGTGTGACAGAGGGAACACCATTTTCTACAACATACCAGAGATCGTTATCAATTGCCTCAAGATGCATTCGCATCTTATTATTCTAGTAGGGGTAGTACATTCCATCGAAGGTAGGACACCCAGCAGAGACATTGATCATACCTGCGATCGACATAACTAAACTCCAGGTGGTTAAACCAAAATCACACAGAACAAGGGAGTACCTTGCTCTGATACCAATTGAAAGTGCGTTATATCAACTAGAGGGGGGTGAATGGGCGATTTTTATGGATTCTTCACTGAGGAATTTGCTAGTGAGGAAATTCCTAAATGAAGAACTACTAGCAGTGGAATAAGTACTCAAATGTAAACATAACAGAACATAAGCATGGCCATCATGATGGAACGAAGACAAGTACAGAGTACAGAAAGCGTAAACACAGGATAACACAAAAAGATGACGGACAGACTGAATAAATTGAATTGAGGAAATTGAGAAAGTCTTCAGTCAATGTCTTCAAACAGATATGAATAGGCACACAACAACAGACATGAGGAACTGAAAGAGTTGAGGAAATAGAACCAGTAAGCTTAGTGAAGACAATGATTTGGTAGACCAGTTCCAACTGTTGTCTCAGTTGTACGTCTGGTTGGAGCGGCTGAGTATTTAATCTCGAGGACACCCAGTCCCGGACACACAGTCCTCACCGTATTCTCCTTGAGCTAAGGTCACACAGACTTCGCCCAAACACTCGTGGTAAGTCTTTAGGTGACTTCCAAACCTCACAAACTAGGTTACTCGGCGATCCACAATTCCTCTTGGATGCTCTAGACCATGACGCCTAACCGTCTGGAAGAAGCACAGTCTTTAAAGGTAACAAGCGTCGGATCCATGCAGGATCAATCTCTTCAGTGATGCTCAATCACTTTGGGTTTGTAGGTGTTGGGTTTGGGTATTCCTCACTTGATGATTTTCGCTCAAAGTCCTCGGAGGATGGGATACTCACAAATGACAAGTGTCAGTTTCTCTCGGAGCAGCCAACCAGCTAGTGGTTGTAGGGGGTGGCTATTTATAGCCTAGGGAACAGCCCGACATGATAAGAGATAAATGCCTTGTCAGATATGACCGTTAGGTGGGTAGATATTTTGGGACAGCTGGCGCATAGCACAACAACGATCGGAAATTTGACTCTTAAATTCCTCAGGGCTATCATGTTCCTCACTGTGTAGGCAATACGCACTGGCGAATTCCTAACTCCTCAGTCAGAACAAATTCCTCAGAGACCAGAAGAACTTCGTCTCTGTCATTGAAGAATATGACTGAACTGTATGAGATTTCCAATGGCTTCACTCACAAACAAACACATCAGTGTACACTCACAAACTCCTCATAGACTTATAGACCTGTGTACACTCACAAACACATCAGTCTCTTAACCTATAAGTCTTCAATACACCAAAATCACTAATGAGCACTAGATGCACTTACACTAAATCCACTAAAGTAAAACACAAATCATATGCTTGCATCAATACCCAAGAAAAACTATAAAAGTTAAAGTCTTAAATAGTGGAGATATGGGGGAAATTAGATACCGAGAAAGGCTTTTGCCCCGCTTTATAAATAAAGCAAATCACCGCAAGCATAACAAAGTTCACACAAGGCACACACGCACACACAAAGTACCACAAGTAAGGTTCTGCTAAGGGCATCAGCTCAACAAGCCCAAGAAAGAAAGAAAAAACAGGGCACGAGTGATACTAAATATTTCAACAATAGAGAAAAATGGAGAAAATACTATATCAAGATTAAAGGAACATTGATCACTTCTCACTTAAACAAGTACAATAGGTCAATGATGGAGAAAGGCCTATAATTTTGGTTGCTACAATACTCACGAGGGAACTAGAAAACCTATAAATAAAAGAAAAACCTCAAGATTGGAATGCTATGTGCCCTATGGATTGCTACCAAATTAAAAAAAAACATGATTTTTCGCATAGATCTACTCCCTCCTTAAAGAAATATAATAGCGTTTAGATCACTATGAGGGAATATTATGGAAGGTTCACAAAATAAAGGAACTAAGAGCGGGAGTAGAGAGACATAGGAAAAAGGTGCATCAGAGTTCAGAATTGTACCTCATAAACCTCTCAGCAACAGCGAAATCTCTTTTTATCAGGTTATGTTATACAGCTTGGAAAATTGCGCGCACAACAGTTTGTTCCCTACCAAGTATATCTCACAAATCGCAAATGCAGGTTTGAATACAATCTCTAGCTGTTTGATTATATATCAAGTTTGTGTTGCTTGCCACACATACAAAAAAAAAGAATACAAAGCTTTGGTTTCCCAACAAACCGAAAACATACATGCCTTGAAATTTCACTTGAGAAAGTATGTTAGATTAAAGGCATCACCTTGTCAGTACGTCTGCACACACCAGCTTCAGATCACATAAATGCTAGTAGAATACTCAATCAAACTTGTGCTAACTTTAGATCACATAAATGCTATTATACTGGATCGATCAAACTTGTGCCCAAAACAAGACTGCTTTACGGAGCAAGGTAGAAGCCTTAGCTTAAATATATTGAAAGACTGAAACCGTCACAACGTCATGACAAAAGTAACATAAAACTGGAAGAACACAACCATTATCAGCGATGGAATCCTACACTCCGTTTAAGCTACTGGAGGTCGAGGCTGGAGAGGAGCTGAATAATTGTGTAAGGGCGAGAAACGCGAGATATTTCTTTAGAGACTCGCTCTTCTCTGCGGGACTTGAGGTTATACATGTAGATGTAATCACGAGAAAAATCATCGCTCTTTATGTAATAGATGCAGTTGGCGTCAATGGATGGGAATTTATCAGCATTAACAGACATGCACCTGCAATAACCACTGAGGAAGACGGCACGGTTGCCAATGTTTTCCACATGCTCAAATACATAACTCTCAGTGTCCATCTTGTAAACCTCCATGCCATCTTTTAGCTTCATGGTAGCATAGCATCACAGCGCCGCCGCTGCGTTTCCCCCTCTCCTCCCTTCCCTCCGCCGCCGCCTGAGGGCCTCCGAGGCACGGGTGCTCGGCCCCAATGATGGTGGCGGCGGGATCTGACGCCTCCTCTCCGTTGGAGGGCCTTGGTTCCCCGGGGCGGCGGCCCCAACCGGTGGGCGCGGTGCAGCCGGCGGACTGCGCCGGCGGGCTCTGGTGGGCAGCCTCCCACGACCACGCGGGCAGCGTGGGGGCTGCGGACGCTGGCGCAGTGGCGGCTCCTCGCAATCCGTCATGGCTTCATGTAGAAGATCCGCCCCTGCTCCGATCTGTCCCGATCCGTGCTGGCGCCGGTCCTTGGCGGTTGCTTTTGGCGTCATTGCCGTCCTGGCAGATCTGGCGTGCGGGTGAGGTTCCGGGGAAAACCCCTAGCTGGCGCGGCGGTCTCCCCAAAGTCGACGCCTTTGGCGCCGATCCCCTTCCTGGAGGCTTTGGGGTGGATCCTCTCCCTTCCGCCGCCTCCTCGAGCTATCGCGAAAGCTTTTGTTCCCCTGTTCTGGGCGTCGACGGCACCCTGGCGTCGTGTTCCTTCTTGAAGGCGGCGACTGGGAACAGCTCCTGGTGGCGGGGCTGCTGGTGGCGTGGTAGCGGTGCGACTTCGGCCTTCTACTTGGTGTTGCGCATTGCGTCACGGGACCAGCGGACGGTTTCTTTGGTGGAGCGGTGCTTCATCCATACATTGATGGCGACGGATCTTGACGGCGTGGCGCAGTGCAAATTCGGAGTTCGATGTGGGAGGATGGACTCGCGCAGGAGGACGACGCTGTCGGGCGTCGTGGTGGCGTCGATGGCAGAGAGACCTGGCACGATAGATGGAACAGTACAGCTCTGAAGATGGACTCGTGGCAGGTGGCTACGGCGGCCTCAGACCCGGCAGGCGTCCTGGTTGAGTAGTGCACCGGGCTGGTAGGTAATCCATACCAGGCAGGCGTCCTGGTTGGGACCTCAGGTCTTATATGTTTAGGTTTGGCTGCGATGTCTGTTTAGTATTAGGCCCACGCTATCAGCGCCCCTTCATCAATTGTATAGGTGTAGCGACAGTTGTTGCTTAGACGGTGGCTTTAGTCTTGTTGTTGTATGACTTTGTAAGATCTTGTGAGAATAATTAATAAAGTGACCGTATGCATCGCCCAGATGCAGAGGCCGGGGGGCATCCTCCTTTTCTAAAAAAAAAATCTTAGACTCCATTAGGTAACAGCGGTTGTCATATCCTATCCAAAACTTCCATATGGATTCTTCCTCGAACATCATGGTATCTTCATCATCCGACTCAATGGGCTCAGCATTGAAAAACCTCATCGGATTAAAGATCCTCTTTGCCACGGCAAGCGGAAATGGTGCCACCGATCCCAACTCGCCGATAGTGTGGATACCTCTGACAGCCAGCCTGATCAAAGGGCAAGCATACCTGTCCTCAGACACGTCGTAAGATTCGCTATCAGGTTCAGCCATGTACACCCTACGAGGCGATTCGCGTAACCGGACATCATCATCATCAATGTACTTCCTGAATAACAAGATGATTGCGGGCGAAGAACCAGAGACAAGAGCAGCAGAGTCCACGAACTCGTCAGGTTGTGGCGCGGCGAAACGGACCAAGTAGCCCGTGAAAGAACTGAGGACACTGAAGCCGTGAGGGGATTTATCGTCCATCAAGACGAGGAGACCGTCCGGGGTGGTGCTGCCAATCAAATAGTCACGGAGCACCGGGAGCTCCTTGCGCAGGAACCGGCCGGTGGCGGTGTTCACCAGGAGGTGCGTGTTGCTTCAGGAGCTGCCGATGCTGACCCAGCGGCGGGGGTGGACAGGGCCGGCCCTGAGGGGGGGCAGGGGGGGCGGCCGCCCCGGGCCCCCGAGTAGGAAGGGGCCCCCGATTGATTTGGTTTCCCTGTATACGTGTGATTGTTTTGCCGGTTGATTGATTCTCTAAAAGGAAACAAAAAATAATTGATGGATTAGCACGCCGTGCAGTCTTCTCGTCTTAATACTCTTCCTCCCCAATTGGCAACAAATCAGCCATGCCATGAATGACGGCGCCCCTCCCACTCGTCTAATTGTAATTTTTGGCTGCTAGGCGCCATTAGTGAAAGAAGGTAATGCGGTTTCCAGATTCCCATCAATCTTCTCTTCAATGCAAATTTTTTCTTTCTATTCTTGTTGGATCGTTCGTTTCCTGAAGATTATCCTCGTGCGACTCTCTTTGTTATACTCCAGTTTCTTGTATTGATTGGGATTAGAAAACAGAAACTTGGACTTCTGTTCGTGACGCAACAGCAAAATTTTGCGATTTCAATTTTTCTAGCCATCCAGGTACCTTGTTCCATGCCTTTCTTAGCACTTTTATTTAATTAGCAGTACTCTTAATTTCTTGTATCATATGTTGTGTGCTGATTAGCAAGATTGCCATTCATTTAGCAAGATGCTATCCAGAAAAAATCCATCTGATAATTGAGGAAAAACATGCATATGAGTTAATTGAGTCCCACATGAGTTGTTCGCATTTTAAGATACAAGTGCTCTACGGATTCCCTGCAAAAATAAACAATATTTCTACTGCTAGGAACTCCAAGGAGTTAGCTTTAGTTGTTGTTCAAGAGCAACTAGTGAAAACTATAGGAAGATAAAAAAATTAGTAGGCATGATAGTGCTATTATAATTCACCTAATAATACAAATATATACAGTATAAGGGTGGATTGACAAGATCCACTTTTACTGTGAATGTTTATGACCCCAGTTTCTTAATAGTCAAAAAGACAAGGCATCATAAATTATAGTCTGCCAAATATTTATTTGCAATTGAAATAGACATAAAATATGCACATGTTTATGTGGCTTTAGGGCCCCTTCGTGTTGTCTCGCCCCGGGCCCCGGAAATCCCAGGACCGGCCCTAGGGTGGAAGCGAGGGTCCGGGGTGCCCTTCGGGCCGTCCGTGGCGGCGCGCCAGCTATGGCAGACGGCGCGGAGGTCCATGTAGTAGTCAAGGTCGCCGGTGGCCAGGAAGTCGCCGGCGATGCGGCGATGTTGGCAGCAAATACAGAAACCAAAATGGTGGAGGGAGTCAGCGGGGGTAATACTGATAGCAGTAGATGTGGATCCTTTGTCCATGGAAATTGCAGGGCGTTAGAACATCAACCGGCGCGGCCGCCATTGGGGCTGCTTGAACAGAGCAGAGAGCGCAGAGGAATGGACTCACCGTGGCAAGGTCGGCGATGCAGCGACAGCATGGGCGCGGTGGTGCCGACGCCGGCCGTTGTGGAGGGCGTGGTGCCGGGTGCGGCGAAGCCCCCGCGAGATCTGCGCGGATAGCCGGGAGTCGGGTGAGGGAAACGCCGGTCCCGGCCGGATTGAGGCGAACGGAAGAGTGGGGGGAAGGGGATTCGACACGGGGTTTAACGGAAAATAATCCTATGAGACCAGGTCTCACGGTTTAGCAGGTGAGACCCATTCTGATGGATGACACGTGGTATTCACAAATCACAAAGCATCTATCCCACCCCCCCACCTGAAATCTGGGGGGGTGAGATTAGATGCTTTGTGATTTGTGAATACCACGTGTCATCCATCAGGGCGGGTCTCACCTGCTTTATATGAGACCTGGTTTCATATAATTTTTTTCCGGGTTTAACCGACCCCTGCCTTAGGGATCAGGGATCGGTTTATGGGAGAATCCCCGAATTCTGGCGAAAGAACCGGGTCTTATTTGGGGTTCAAATAAGGCTGGTCACATGGAAGAAGCAAGGCCGATCCGAACGCGACGACCAGTGAACGTTTTGTGTGGTTTTTGACTGTTCGGGTCGGTGAAGGGGGTGGCCGGCGTCTTCATTTTGGCAGGGCGCCCGACCAGTCGACCCATTTGGTCCGTCGGCCGTTTTGTTTTGTCTTTTCTTACCAAAATTTCAACAATTTACATTTTACGTATACAAATACAAATAAAAAGATCGATAGATTTTAGACATCAAATAAATAGTTCACAACCAAATAAAATTGAAATTGTCATAAATTGTCCACATATGCTCAACCAAATTATTTTGAACTTGAATGTGAGTTGCACAATCACGCATTTCATGATGAAATTGGATAAACTCTGTAAACGTTGCTAGTCCATCCGCAGGCTCTACATTTTCACCTTGGTAATCTAACCCTTGGTCATAGATGTTGGCATCATGCGATCACAGAAGCAGTCATCATATTTCACATCTTGCATTGGCTCCATGCCCTAGCAGGGTACCGAACAATAGCCCATCGAGATTGGAGCACACCGAAGGCACGCTCCACATCTTTCCCAGCACTCTCTTGTGCTTGTGAAAATCTAGCTCGCTTCTCTCCTGGAGATTGTTTTTACAAGAGTTGACCACTGAGGATAGATACCGCCAGCTAGGCAGTATCCCTTGTTGTAGTGGTGGCCACTGACCCCAGGGCAGTTATCTTCTGCAAGCCATGCGGACAAAGACCGTTGAAGCACGTTGATATCATTGTGAGAACCTGTCATGCTGAAGAAAGAGTGTCAAAACCAGAAGTCTTATGATACCACGGTTCAAGTATGACCATGCAAGCTTTAAATTGCCCCTTATACTACTCCTGCCAAGCAAATGAACAATTCTTGCACTTTCAGTGCATATAATCTATGCTACCTAGCATTCCCAGAAAGAACCTAGATTCATTGATCGCCAACACCAAGGTTGTATCTGCAACATTTGGTTCTCTCAAATACTCCGAGCCAAACATAACA
The DNA here is from genome assembly GCF_002162155.2 of Triticum dicoccoides. Lineage (NCBI taxonomy): Eukaryota > Viridiplantae > Streptophyta > Magnoliopsida > Poales > Poaceae > Triticum > Triticum dicoccoides. The sequence continues at coordinate 65,496,700 of NC_041385.1, forward strand.
ATCATAACTTTGCAGAACCTATACAATGATTGAAGGCATGTGGACTCACTCATCCATGCATACTCATCAAGAAGATCACCAGGAATTCCGTATGCAAACATCCGGATAGTCGCAGTGCATTTCTCATAAGAGGAGGAGCCAACCCTTCCGTGGGAACCATTCTTGCATCTTAAATAATCCGTACTCCACCACTCCCTCTTGGATACAGTTGAACACATGTCTAGCCATCCAAAAAGCATCACCGAAAAAGCTTGACATTATAGAGTGGGGACATGCACTAGGAATAATCGTTGTAGAGTAGGCAATGGCCACTCTCCCTATTATGATTCAAGGACGGAGCATGGCTCGGGATTGACCCCCTAAACATTGGCCACATCCTAGAAATGTGCTCATTGACGACCATGGTAGTAATTATAAAAGTCCTTTAAGATATGATTGAAACATTTTGCTTATATGAATTTTATTAATGATTGATGGTTCATGTTAAACATGTGACATTTCTATTTTTGATGTCAAATTAAGGTTATTTATGTAACTTATACCCCCGCTCCCCAAATACAATTTTTTTTTTGTCAATCCTTGATGAAATTAATGAGGGGCTAAGTAGGAATATCGTTAACAAATCTGTATTGGAAGTGTAAATAGACTTGCATTTGGGTGAAGATGAAAAACTTGCTTGTGCTTATGCTATCAACACGGCAGGTATCAACTACTATTTTTGTTCAAGCTTCATTAGTCATTACTTTTGATTTGTCTCCAAGAACACGAACCAATGGGACACACAATGGTAAAATTGTTACTACAAAAAAAGCTGGTTTACAAAGATTTTAAAATATTAGATCTCTTGCTTATATTATTGGCATCTCCATTTCTTCCCGGACCACTTCAGCGGCGCTTATAATTAACTAAATGGGACAACAACAGTTGTTGTTGTCATTGCAGAAAGCCTCGGGGACCGGCGACATGTTGCCGCTGCCACAGAACCTCTTGCAGCTCTCGTCGGTGCAGTTTGGGAAGTATTTGGAGTAGCACGAAGCCGGCAGGGGAAAAGCACGGGGTTTATCCATCTGCATATGGGTGTAAAGAAACAAATGGTTAAAAAAATGTATAGATTCGATCTCCAATCTGAAAAAAAGATTGCTTCATCGTCTGATCTTAACAGCGACATTGCAAATTAAATAGAAAATTTTAAGTGATTAACCTTTTTGTCGGCGTCGCATGAGGAGAAAAGAAGGGTGGCAGCCATGACCACCATGAGGGCGGCCACGAAGCAGCACAGGGCGCTCGTGTTCTTCTTCAGCATCGCCATATGTATAGTACAGGAGGAGGCTAACTACACTTTGCGTACGTACAGTTCTTCTTTTCCCTGTGTTGTTCTTTGTGATTTGTGTGTGTTTATATAGACCCGTGAATACATTGGTGTGTGCCTGCCTAGCTATAAGCATGAATTAAATGTTTTATTAATGCTTTAATTCAAGTAACAAATAAATGGATATATATCCTTTTTTACGGGAATGGATGTATATGTTGTGTATGGACAAGTGGATAGCTACTGCATGGATGCTAATGGAAGAACTTACTAATTGTGATTATTAGTACTTATCTTTGACAATGATTTTTATTCAAATTTAAGAGTGACCTAAAATGTGTTATAAAAGTTTACAGACAGATTATATTTTTAGCTGCTAAATATGCTAGAGTACGGAATACTCCTTGCACATTTTCATTTGAGAATCATTACTTCTTGCAGTTGTTGCCTCATGGGCTAACCCACAGAATACAGGTGCTGCTGTGTATGCTCAGAGCGAGTGGTACCGCTCGCGTCGCTCGCTCCGGGCCTGTCCCAGCGAGCCAGTGCAGTATGTTTTTGTTTGTCAATTCTTTTCTTTGGTCCCTCTGATTTATAATTTTGAAACAAATCATGACTATAATAAAAAATTAAATTAAAAAAGTTCACATAAATTTCAAAAATATTTCTGAATTCAAACAATGTTCTTGTATTCAGACAATGTTCATGAATTCACTTATTTTTTTGAAATTCAATTTTTTTCATCAATTCAGAAATTATTCAAGATTTCTGAAAAATATTCACAACTAAAAAGAGTTTGAGTATTAGAAAAATGTAGATGAAAATTCAGAACTACTCATGTGAATTCAACAAATGTCCCCTAAAAACTTTTGAAATACTGAATTGTTTTTGGAAAAATAACATTCGAAAAAATTATGAATTTTTCTGAAATTTAGAACAATTTTGGAAAATATATTTTTGTAGTTGTGACCAAAATTTGAAGTTTTAAGCATTTTTAAAAAAATGAGCATATTTTGAAAAATGAACATGTTTTGTAAATTTAGTTTTTTTGTCAAAATATGAAGAAAATTGAAAATTTGGAACAGTTTTTTAAAAAATGTTATTTTTTCAAATGTCTTTGAACAATCTGGATATTCCGAAAAATTTTGGAAATGTGAACAATTTTGAAATTTGTGAACATTATTTAATACTATGAATATTTTTTTAAAGTTATGAAAATTATTTGAAATTGTGAAGAATTTTTAAAAAATCCGAAGAGTTTTTGGAAGGTAAGGAAATTAATAGGTAGCTTACTCTCACTGTGGCTAGCCTAATAGTGAACATTCGAAGACACGGTGGAGGAGGAGCCCACGCTAGCGTCTAAGTTAGTGTTTCGACGGGCATAGAAAGAGCAGCGATACAATCTCTTCCTCCTCAAGTAGCACCGGCTAGCGAAGGGGGAGATCTACAGCGAGCGCACAAGCGTGGAAGCCGTGGCAGCCATGGTCGCAGCGAACCCAAACTTCGTTGCCGAGCAGTAGGCGCTCTACGAGGCCGCCCGCGCTCAATCCGCCGCTCGCAATACACATGCAACACAGCAGGACACGAAGGTCGTGCTGGCTGCGCTGGCGATCGCGGACGAGAACACCACCAGCTACGCGTTCTATGCGCCGCCAAACACTGCTCGACCATGCCGGCGAGATGATGAGTGTCGGCCCCTCCACTTCCATCGTGCGCCTCATGTCCACCAGCCACAGATAGGTCGCAGACACCGACGAGGATGAGTAGGGCATGGGAGGTGGCAGAGTATTGTGTCCCAATTCGGCCGGTCTATCTCCCATGTTTTACTCTTCCCCCGCGGCGACCGCACCTTCACTTCGCGGGTACTCATGGAGACAGTAGTTGGATGACCCATTCGTAGGAAGGGAACAACAAGGACTTGGACAACGGACGCCGCTGTAAGCTAGGTTTAGGTCCGGTCCCCCTTTTTCTTAATGAAAATTGTCTGAAATGTAATGAATTTCGTCTGGTTTGTATATATGAAAATCATCCGATTTGCTTGTAGTTCGTCTGGTTTATAGAAACTCAGCTTGAAATGTATGCAGATAGCTTTGGATGGTCGTATCGTGCGTCTGTGT
>NC_041385.1:65500606-65504386 GCF_002162155.2 Triticum dicoccoides
CTGGTCCACGGACGGATGCGGTGTCTGGTTTACGGGTCAGTGTTGGAGATGCCCTAATATTATCTTTCTGAGGTCATCCTGCAAGGCTCACCTTCGACTTCTCGATGCCTGCAAAAGCATGCGACGTCTCAATCGCCTATGGTGAGAATGGTTTTTGGTACATGTCGAGTTAGTCCTGCAGCTTGAGCTCGGCGCACTCTACTTTGCTCACTTCTGGCAAGGACAACCAAAGTAAGGTACACATAACGAAGATGGTAATTCAGCACCCCAGGCATTGAGAGTGACTGGTTGTAAGAGTAATAGAAACTTGGGTGTTGATTGGTGAGGTTCCCTTATTTGCATTGGAAGTGGCTAAAATGATTGTATGAATGCTGGTTGATTAATATATGTATAAGTGCATTCAATTAAAAAAAAAAGAGTGGGTGGCCCTGATTATAGCATCAATATTAGCAGCCCCAGCTGTACTTTATGAATTATTAGCATGTTTGTGCAAAATATTTCTTATTTATACACATGCCCGTACTTATAGCCGCCAGCTGTACTTTATGAATCATCGATCTGATCATTTGGGCACATGACAGTCGCAACCGCGCACGCTCATCGATGATCGGATCATTCACATGACAACATCTGCAGCCACGTCTGGATTATGGACGGAGTTTTTTTTCCTTTTAAGTACTGTTTTTTTTAAGGACAGCATATTTCCCTAACATGCATGCATTTTTCCATTTGATTCTCTGCATTTGCATCATATGTTCTTCTTTCATTAATATAGCTACCGCGCCACTGTCGTTGATTATTGCAGGGAAATATTGAAGAAAGTGAACATGGTTGTTTTGGGCTGGATCTTCATCAACGCTGCTTTCGGGTTCGCATCCAACTATAGTATACTGCAGCCTGTAATGCAATGCGCTTGCATGCTTCTACATTTGTTCATGTCCTCAGTTTATTGCGATGTGACTTTTGATCTGTACAAAATTATAACTCTGTTCATAATCTCGATCCTTGATGTTTTTTTTTATCCTTGATGCTTAAAAATAAGGGAAATCTTATTAGCATTAGGCTAGGCTAATCCATGCTACTAATATGGTAAACGTCTATGTTACATTTTGACGATTTTTGTTGTCCCCCCACTTGTCAAATTATCGTAATGTGGTTATTGGTATATATTGAAGTAATGTGGTTATTAGTGTCTAAATTTTACCACGATAACAATGTATGATTACTGTGCTAAATATGTATGATTGCCAAGTAAATATTTATTAGGGATAGTAGCATCGCTGTGAATGGCCAGGGTGAGTATTACAATGTTACTCTAAATAAGTAAAAGATGAGGTGAGGCTGCAAAACTACTACTCCTTTGTTCCATATTAATTGTCGCTCAAACGTATGTATCTAGCACTGAAATGAGATTGAGGGAGTATCATAGAAGTCCTACAATTGATTAGTTACAACAAAAAGAAAAGAACATGTCAACATGGGACTAAGTTTAGAAATCTCGTCACAGTGTAGCAGCCATCAGTGAAAACGTTTGGTTAATCGGTTTAACGGTTGGTGAAATAAGAGTTTTTGGAAGTTTTCAAAACCATTTTTTTTCTAATGTTATGTTTGCATGTCTACTCTCTTTGTTTGCATGCCCGTGTGAGAACGTGGCACAAAAAAAAGGAGTGCCTAGAACTCATCTGAATGAAATATAAATTGGTCTCATTCACATGACGTCATCCATCTGTGTACAAAAGGTGTGGTCGTTCTATATTGTCGCTACTTCTTTCTGAGCCGTTCGTTGTTTGTTGTGTTTTTATGGGCCAGTGTACAATAACGAAAGTTGTCCGTTGTTTGTTGTTGACAAATAGAAGCATGAAGCAGCTGGGCCCTTACCCTTATTTAGGGAGCGTTTTTCTGTTGTTGTTTTTAGTTTTTTTTGCTCGAAAACAATAGCTCGGAGGAGCCTTTGCCTGGGCCCTGCCTTGTTTTATGCCAAACATTATTAAAAATTTCAAATGAATTGCCTAAAAAAGAAAATGTTAAAAAGCTCGAAAATAAAAAAAACTGTGAAAATTAAAAAAAATATGTATGTACGTAAGAATGTTTATCGCATGAAACATGTTCACCATGTATTTTTGAAAAATGTCACATATCAAAAAAGTGCACCAAGTATTTGGACAAAAATCATTGCGAATATAATTGGGGTTATATTCGTGCTTGGTACTAGCGAGCCATGTAACAATCTGAATGTTTGAGTAAAACCAATTTGATTGCATCAATTGCGTGAGTGTTGTGACAGTTGCAGTTGCGACGCCCTCCCTCTGACCAAGCGAGTGAGAGCTCATGGGCCGATTCATGTGTGTGCTATAGCAGCAATTTAATGGTTTTAGCGTGGATAGAACATCTCAAGAGGCTCAAACAACCACCACCAACTGACACCGAGACCGACACGTGTAAAGACATCACAACGACACACCAAAAAACTTCATTTTTCTCTAGGAAATATTGCCTCCAACAAAAACCCGACACGATATAGACCTTCATAATATAGTTGATTTTTCACTCAAGGAAAAAAATTAAAAAATATATAGTAAAGAAATTTAAAAGAAACAAATGTAAACAAAAAATGATATAAGAAGAAATGTTAGTTGCACAGGCAATGTTTGCTGGGCGACTATATCAAAATAAATTATTGTGTATGATCGACGATGATACAACTATAAGCGTTCAACGATGTGAAACTAGGACTATATATGTATATGTATATATTCAAAAACATTATGTGTTTTCATGCGGGAAATACCAAAAGATAGTTTGTGTGTTCCGAGAAATAAAACACAAGAAAGGGCCAAAATAAAAAGTGCTTGTATGCACCCACTGTCAAGGGAAATGATAGAAACCACACCTATGTGATGCTAAGATAAAAACCGTGGATAACCACCGACAACCCTCTCCCAATTAAGTTGCGGCGCTTCATACCTCTTGCAGTTGCGCCTGAGTATGATGAGTTGTAGTTGTACGGCTGAGTATGATGAGTGCGGGCGTTTTCTCAAGAGGTCCCAGTTGCATGTGCCCGGGTTTTGTCAACTCTTGTCAACAAACACACCCCCCTAGTTGCGAGTCGATGGGCAACTTACAACTGAAGACCCTCAACAAAAAACACACACACCCTCCCTAGTTGCAAGTTGCCCATCGACTCGCAACTGGGGGTCCTCAACAAACACACACACTCCTACTTGCGAGTCAATGCTTTACATGCAACTAGGGACCCCTTGAGAAAAAGACACACACACACATACACACACACCTCTAGTGCAAGTCGTTTATCGACAAGCAATTGGGGACCCTCAACACACACACATCCCCTAGTTGTGAATTGATGGTCAACTTGCGACTGAGGGTCCTCAACAAACACACACACACCCTAGTTGTGAGTCGATAGTTGACATGCAACTGGGAACCCCTTGAGAAAAAGACACGCACACACAAAACACACACACACACACACACACACATACCCCCTAGTTGCAAGTTGATGGTCAACTTGCAACTGGGGGTTCTCAACAAACACACACCTGCTAGTTGCGAGTTTGATGGTCAACATGCAAATGAGGACCCTTGACAAAAAGACACACACACACACCTCTAGTTGTGAGTCGGTTATCAACATGCAACTAGTGACCCTCTACAAGCACACACACACACACATCCTTAATTGCGAGTCGATGAGCGGGGTGCAACTGGGGGCCACAACAAAACACACACCCTCTGCAAACCCACACACACACACACACA
>NC_041385.1:65505258-65505875 GCF_002162155.2 Triticum dicoccoides
GTTGCGAGTCGATGGTCAACTTGCAACTGGGGATTCTCAACAAATACACCCCCCCCCTAGTTGTGAGTCGATGGTTGACATTCAACTGCGGACACTTTGATAAAAATAACACACAAACACACACACCCTAGTTGCGAGTCGATTATCGACATGCAACTTGGGACCCTAGTTGCAAGTCGATGCTTGACATGCAACTAAGGGCCCCTTGACAAATAGACACACACACATCACTCCTAGTTGCAAGTCGGTTATCAACATGCAATTGGGGACCCTTGACACACACACATACCCGTAGTTGCGAGTTGATGGTCAACTTGCAACTGGGGGCCACGAATAAAACACACACACAGACACACACGTACCCCCTAGTTGCGAGTCGATGGTCAACTTGCAACTAGGGGCCACGAATAAAAAACACACACACACACACGCGCACACACATCCCTTAGTTGCGAGTCGATGGGCAACTTGCAACTAGGGGTCCTCAACACACACACCCCCTAGTTACAAGTCGGTGGTTGAGATGCAACTGGGGGCCCCTTATAAAAAGACACACACACGCACGCAATTGCGAGTCGATTATTGACATGCAACTAGGGACCCACGACAAAACACAC
>NC_041385.1:65506369-65509899 GCF_002162155.2 Triticum dicoccoides
ACACACACACAACACACATCCCCGTAGTTGCGAGTTGATGGTCAACTTGCAACTGGGGGCCACGAATAGGATCCAACAAGAGTACGGGCACACAACTAGGGGGGTACGGGTGCAACTACAATCAACCCACACCCCCCCTAAAAAACAACCCACGACCGTACTCTTGAGTTGTAGTTGCACTCGAGCTGGGTCGGTTTCAAAAACAACAAAAAAAATTGAAAAAGACTTCGCCGGCGCTGACACCCTCTCTCCGACCCCCGGTTGTGGTAGGTCTTGTTGTTGCGCTACAGTGCTCCGAGTTGCGCTTGCGCCCGGGTTGGGGCGGTTGCAACTGTAACAAAATAAACAAAAAAATTAAAAGAAAGACTTCGCCGGCATACACACACAACCTTTAAAACAATAAAAAAATTGAAAAAACTAAAAAATCTATATTTCCAAATAGAAAGGAAGAAATAAAAGTACACAACGAAACTATAACTGAAACTAGTTGGACAGTAGAAAGGTTGTGTGTGTATTATGTTTTTTGCAAATTGTGCATAGTTTGGTTGTGTGTGCAGTTACACGCGAACGACAGAATATATGAGTAAAAGTTTTAAAAACAAAGAAAGAAAATGAAATGATTAAAAAGTTGGGCCCTTTCATCTCACTACTCTTTCCCACTTTCTATACAAAAGAAGAAATAGAAATCATAAAAAGGAAAAAAAACATTGTATTGAGAAAAAACAACCTGAACACAGCTGTAGTTGCAGTCAGACTACAATGTTTGCAATTGCAACTCTAATGATGGACATGCAACTAACCCAACAAACCTCCTTCCGACCCCAGTTTCAATTGGATTACAACACATACAGTTGCATGTCTAGTACTAGTAGACATGCAACTGCAACTGGTAAAACAACCATTAATAATTATACTAAAAAACCTCCTTTTTTGAAAAATCTACATCAATTATTTTACATAAAATAAAGTACTAAAAATTGTATAGGTTCAAACAATGGAAAAGGATCTCTTAGGAAAAAGAAACAACCGCTGCTGAAGACAAGAAACAGAGGGATACAAATGCGACAATGATGCTTGGTGGCATTGGACAGAGAAACAAGCTTAGCTTCTGAATATAAAAAGAAAAAAAAGCCACCTTAAAAGGCTGCTCCAGTGCTCCCTACATGGGCCACCGGCCTGCACTGCTCGTACGACGACACGAACAGCCGGTTCGCTCATCTCGCACGAATAACTGCGCTTTTAGCAATCCCGCAAAAAAAAAACAGAAATCAAAATTACGTCAGGATATTGTGTTGGATTCTCAGTTATTTAATACTCCCACTGTCCGGAAATACTTGTCATCAAAATGAATAAAAGGATGTATCTATATGTATGTTAGTTCTAATACATTCCCTTTTTATCCATTTTGATACAAGTTTTTTCGGACGGAGGGAGTATGTATACAGTATAGTTTTGGACTACTGCTCATTTTATGAGCTACTTTGAACCTTACGACTATGTTACATTTTTATTTAATAATATGACTGCATGCATCGATTGATGGACAGGCCGGGGGTCATCCTCCTTTTTAAAAAAAAGTCTTGCATCCAGTAAATTTTGAATTATGCGTGTATGATGCAGAGTTTTGCTGGCGACGGCGTTGTACTACTGCGCCCTACGGGCCACCAGCGCCGCCTATACCGTCAACTTCTTCAACCTCATCCCCGTTGTCACCTTCCTCATCACCGTCGTGCTCCAGGCCGAGCGCATCTCCCTCTGCACCTGGCCCGGCAGGATGAAGCTGCTCGGCGCGGTAGTGGGCATTGCCGGCACCATGGTCGTCAGCCTCTGCAAGGGCCCTCATCTCCCGCTGCCGCACCTCCGGCCGTCCTATGCCCACGCTCACGCCGGCCCGCCGGCACCGGCGTCGGTGGTCCTCAGCGGCCACGACATAGCCGTCGGCACGCTGTTCATGTGTGGGAGCTGCGTGAGCTACGCGCTCTGGTTCGTGGTGCAGGCCAGGGTTGCCAAGGTGTTCCCGTCCCGATACTGGTCCACCGCGCTCACGTGCGCCGCGGGCAGCCTGCAGTCTGCCGCGGCCGCCGCGGTGGCGGCCGTCCTGGCACCCCGCGAGGGCTGGGCGGCGGAGTGGAGGCTGGGGTGGGACCTGCGCCTGGCCACGGTGGTGTACTCCGGGGTCTTCAACACGTGCGTCCGTTCGTGCTCGTGTCGTGGGCGGTGGCGCGGTGCGGGCCCGTCTACCCGCCCATGTTCAACTCCCTGTCGGCTGTCGCTCGTTGCCATGACTGTGGTTGACGCCGTCATGCTCGGCACCGACATCTACCTCGGCGGTGTTCTCGGGGCGGGCCTCGTAGTCATGCGGCTCTACGCGTTCCTCTGGGGCAAGGGCAAGGAGCTCGCTGCCGCCAAGGCGGACAACGGCGAGCAGAAGCTGCAGCGTGGAGACGCCGATGATGGCATTGCCTAGCGGTTTGGCCTGGCAAGCCAGAGCAGTCCATACGGAATTAACTGAGCTAGTCAGTCGTAACCTGAAATTGTCCTTGACAAACACTACTACATGAGGATTTTTTACTCTCTCTCCCAAACGGTATTGTGCTGACGTTCGCTAGTGCATGGCAAATTAAACATTTTTCATGGCAATTTTACATTGTCACGAGGATGGAAAATCTTAACCAAGCACGACAAATCCTATGATTAAAAGAAGGAACTGCTAAAGAAAATTGCAATGCTCAGACAATATAAATTGCCATAAAAACCGTTTGATTTGCCATGCCCTCCAGCAAACATGTGCTGCTATCAAAATCCTTTTTTATACAAGATCCCTTCTTTGTTATTGATGGTCTAATAATGATTGTTATGATTAGCCAGTCCATGTGCACTTGTCTAGCTAGTAGAATAAAGAAGGGATTAGTCAGTCACCGGACCTACTCCAATATTCAACCTACTCAGGTGCTAACTGCTGCTATATGTACGAAAGTGCTTACGTGAGCTCGAGCTGACATGCATCATTTGCTACACTATAATTTAAAAAAAAAGTTCAGAAAAAACTGATTTTTTTTGCCAACAAACATTGTTGTGTTTTTCACATGCGTGCAAAATTTCGTGACAAAATGGCATTCATGCAGGTCATGGCAAAAACAAATAAAATCCATGCTCCAAAATGCTTCCAAAAAAGTTTTTTTGGAGCATGATTTTGCCGGGACCTCCACAAATGTAATTTCAACACGAAAATTGGCGACCGCACCTTCACTTTGCGAGTCTTATTGCCGCCACTCATGGAGACAACAGATGGAAGACACATTCGTGGGAAGGGAACAACAAGGACTTGGACGACGGACGCCGCTGTAAGCTAGGTTTAGGTCCGATCCTCCTTTTTTTCTTAATGAAAATTATCCGAAATGTAATGAATTTTGTCCGGTCTATATGAAAATCATCCGGTTTTCATGTAATTCGTCCGGTTTATTGAAACTAGGCTTGAAATGCATGTGTATAGCTTTGGATGGCCACCACACGCCTATGTGTCCACGGAC